>NC_046664.1:98912725-98937847 GCF_010883055.1 Belonocnema kinseyi
CTCCGACGCCCTGTACCGCATCTGCGTCTATAATATCTTTGGTCATGACCGTCTACATTACAGTTAGGTATTTTCACTTCAACCACCAGCTAACTTCACTCTTTTGAATACAGAAAATCTAGAGGAAATTTCTTGGAACTAATAGGCATCAATTAAGATGCAGACGGTCACGACTTAGTTTTTACATCCCGGCTTTAGTGGTTTGAATATCATGTAGGTTTTGATTAACCTAAGATTTGGATATTACATCACGCCAAGTAGAATTTTTATTCAAAGACACTAATAGTCCCTGGTAAATGAGAGGAATTTAAAAGTTAGGTAATTATTATTATAACTTACCTTCTTATCAACATCTATTTCACCCAATTAACACCCGACAAAATCATCTTGACAGGTGACTGACAGTTTGTAGACGACACTTCACGTTGCTCTGGATGAGAAAAAACAGTGTCTAAATGATGCTTTTCCCCTAGATTCTCCAAATGAACCTGTGCGGCTCAAATTTGTTGCAACTCCCTTGAACACCGATTTCAGTGTACAATGGAGGATCGGCGATTTTCTGTGCATCAACAATATGCTACTTTTGCTTGGAGTGTTGTATTTAGCGCCACTTATTAATATATACATATATCCACAGATAAATTATAGAGACGAAATTTCAGGGAAGTGGAACATATACGGAAAAAATTTATCCGTAAAAAAGTTACAAACTTGTAGCTAGGTCTCGGATACGGGATAAAAAATGAAATATTAAATCCTTATTTCTATGAAAAATGTATGGATAAATTTCGAACTTTTTTACGAACAGTTCGAATTTCCTGTGGACGGTGCCTGAAAATTCCAGATTTAAGTATCAAAAGGGAAAACATTTTTATTTGTGCGATTTAATTTGTATTTATTTATAAATTCGCAACGTCTGAGGATTCGAATCCCTCTATCTGCTGACTCGAAGTTTCTAAACATAAACCAAGAGTGCGTAAACACGCGCAGCCATCGGGGCTATACAATATTAGTATTATAAAACTTCTGCCTACTCATCAGGCGAACCCGAACCACACATACGCGTGCATGCCCGCTCTACGCGGTTGGGTGAGAGTGCGTGTGGGCCACGTGAAGACAAACCTACTTCCTAGTTTTCAGATTTGTCGGACAAGCTTGTGAGTGCTCTGTGAATCTTTTCCCAATCACTCGTAATATTTCTGTATTTATTTATGTAGAAAAAGTTATTAACGGTTTGATACTTGTCACATCGGGTTCGTAATTCTTTCTCAAAATTCGCAGATTATTTACGAAAATACATCAATATCCGATGAATTTTTCTCATATCAGAGACCTAGCTACTAGTTCGTGACTTTTTTACGTATACATTTTTTCCATGTAGTTGCTGCACTCTGTTGTCGAAAACTTTTCTTTGGGAAAATGTAACATGTAGTTTATGTAATTTTAGAGGAGGTTAGGAAGAGTCCATGAAATTACACTGCCATGCAAAAGTTTAAGGACGCCTCTTTTTTATGACTGAATAAAATAATAAATTCTCTTAATTTTAATTATACCAGAGCTAAAAAATGTCTCTTTAAAAGGTTGATTGTTTTCGAAAATCTGTATAAAATAAGCCCAGGGTGAAGCCAATTTGTCTAGTTTTTAAGTAGATATTGCAAAACTAGTGTAAATTTTTTTTGGTAACAAAAATATTTTTGTAAAATATATGAAACATATAATCATGAAGTTTCTATGTAATATCCTCAAAATATAGATTTATTTAACTTTATTCTGATTTGCCTTCAGATGTTTTCAAATTTTTCCAACTTTTTTATTAAAACTTCAAGTTCTTGCAATTCGAAAATAAATTTTTTACAATTTATACTCGTAAGCTGTTATGATACAATAAAAAAAGAGCTTTAAAATAAGCCCAAGAACGTTGAAGAATGTTCATTGTTTTGGAAGTTATTGAAAATTTAAGAAAACATTGAAATTTACACTGTTTTTGCAATATCTACTTAAAAAATAGACAAATTGGCTTCACCCTGGGCTTATTTTATACAGAATTTCTAAAACAATCAACTTTTAAAGAGATTTTTTTAGCTCTGGTATAATTAAAATTAAAAGAATTTATTCAGTCACAAAAAAAGAGGTGGCCTAACACTTTTTGCACGGCAATGTAGAAGAGTGTCAAAATTCAGTAGTCGAACATCGACGTCTACCAGAATATCTTGATGAGCTTACCGCAACATCTGGTTAAGTATACCAGAACGTTGTATTCTTAAGCTACCAGCAAACGGTCTAGTTAAGATTTCTGGTTAAGCTTACCAGAAATTCTGGTTAAATGTAACCGAATTCCTGGTAAAATTAACCAGAAAATTACCAACCAGAAATCTCTGATACTTTTAACCCGAATTTATAGTAAGGTCATCTTTAACACTCTATTCTATGTCACTTAAGGGCATGCTCTTTGGTGACCACGTGACCAAACTAGTCCCCGGTCATGAACATTTTTTTTGGTGTTCACTGTGTCCACACGGATTGAGATATCGAGTTTAAAATTTGACATATTAAATAAGAAGCACTAAAGAACGTTTGTATAATCAATATGTTTATAGTTTTAAAGAAAGTTTATATATAAATTGATGAAATAGGATATTACCATTCGAGTTACAGCGCTTTGCAGATAATTTTTGGTTTGATGCATTTCAGATTTTTTGATTCACGTATATTGGTATTGGTTCACTGGCATTAATGGCTATCAGCTGATCGATTCAACGTCAAAAATTAGACGTTAAGATTTATAGAAGTTGGTTCGAGAACTTCAAACATTAAATTTTAGCACATTGCTGGTGTTGTTATGTTTCCAATTTGAAAGTATCTTTTATTTTTAGGGGGAAAAAAAATGAAAATCATCCCACACAACAATTTCATGAACGAAATTAGTCACTTGATCTCGACTTTATCGACGTTCAAAGTTTCTTTATTTCAGGTCCCGAAAAATGGAATTACAACATTGTCATATCGACGTGGGCACTATGCCATAATTTAGTGCTAATTTATGCTTCAGAACAAACTACAGGTGATTCTGGTATGCGAAACTCGGAAACTATTAGCGGTATCAAGATCTTCTTTGCGCAGGAATTTAGTGCTAATTAACTGCTAATATATTCTGGAAAAAATAAATGTTGTGCCCGGTAATTTTGATCAAAAACATGTAGTAATGCTGGCTTCAGGTGACCCTGCTATGTGAAACTCGGAAACTATTAGTGACGTCAAGATCTGCTTTGCGCATGAATTTAGTGCTAATTAAGTGCTAATATGTTCTCGAAAAAACCAAATTTTGTGCCCTGTAATTTTGCTCAAAAACATGTACAAGGGTGACATGATAAAATAGGATGAAATTGAAATCAATCGTAAACCAACTCAGAAAATGAAATCAACCATGGCTTCAAGTGACTCTGCTATGTAAAACTCGGAAACTATTAGTGATATCAAAATCTGCTTATGGCAGGAATTTAGTGCTAATTAAGTGCAGATATATTCTAAAAAAACTCAATTTTGTGCCCGGTAATTTTAATCAAAAACATGTAGTAATCCTCACTTCAAGTGACTCTGGTCTTGTGAAACTCGGAAACATCGGTAGTAGTGTTGACTTCCGGTAATTATCACTTAATTAGCACTAAATTCATGCGCAAAGCGGATCTTGATATCACTAATAGTTTCCGAGTTTCACATAGCAGAGTCGCCTGAAGTCAGCTTTACTACATGTTTTTGATCAAAATTAGCGGGCACAAAATTTAGTTTGTGCAGAATATATTAGCACTTAATCAGCACTAAATTCCTGTGCAAACCAGATCTTGATATCACTAATAGTTTCCGAGTTTCACAAAGCAGGGTCACTTGAAGTCAGCATTACTACATGTGTTTGATCAAAATTACTGGGCACAAAATTTAGTTTTTGCAGAATATATTAGCACTTGATTAGCACTAAATTCCTGCGCAAAGCAGATCTTGATTTCACCAATAGTTTCCGAGTTTTGCATACCAGAGTCACCTGAAGCTAGCATTACTACAAGTTTTTGGTAAAAAAAAGTGCCTGGATTTTTTGAATAGCACAAATGCAGAGCACTTAATTAGCACTAAATTCCTGCGCAAAGGAGATTTTGATACCACTAATAGTTTCCGAGTTTCGCATACCGGAGTTATTGCTTCAGCTGAAGTTAGCATTACTACATGTTTTTGGCCAAAATTACCGGGCACAAAAATTTTTTTCTGGAGCATAAATTAGCACTAAATAAGCACTAAATAATGGCATAGTGCCCACGTCGATTTGAGAACGTTGTAATTCATGCTTCCAGGACCTCTTTTTTCTCCGCTAGAAATCGCTAAAAATGATCTAAAAATAAATACAGGTTACGTGTCTGCAGAAACTTATTTGTTGATTTGCAACGAATGTGCACATTGTATTGCTTATATTAATTTTCATTTAATGTTCAAACGATTTAGTCGAAACTTTCTGCCAACGCTCAATATACGCGAATCAAAAAGTCTGAAATGCATCAAACAAAAATTATCTGCAAAGTGCTATAACTCGAATGGTAATATCCTATTTCATCTATTTATAAATGAAACTTTTTTTAAAATTACTAATATATTGATGTATACAAACGTTCTTTAGTGCTTTTTATTTAGTGTGTCAAATTTTAAACCCCATATCTCAATCTGTGTGGATACAGTGAACACACACAAAAATGCTCATAAACGGGGACTAGTTTGGTCACGTGGTCACCGAAGAGCAAGCCCTTAACCAGAATTCTGGTTGTTTCAACCAGAATTTTTTTTTAGTTTTTCCACCGTCTTCAGGTGTGATTAGGATTAAATTTATATTTTCTATTTCGTGTGATATTTCTTTATAATAAAAACATTTGAATATAATTTTGAATGTTTTCATCAATTTAAAACATTTAAAAATGTACATTTGTTTACTTCAAACTGACAGTCGTGTGAAGCTCCGTTTCTATTCCCTCTGTCTTTCTAAAAAATTACTTTAAATTTTATTTCTTAGACACTCAGGAAAAATATTCTTTGATACAATAACCACTTCTTTAAATCAAAGAAAAGAATTCATTGGCCCTCAGTCAAAGAAATTTCTCTTGATTCAAAGACCTGTTTTTTGTTCTAATGAAATTTTTAAAAATTTAGAAAGATTTGATTAATTATGAAGTTATTTTTGGTTTAATAAATGAACTCAATGTTTTTTGTTGGTACTTATAAACGTGTGTCAAAGTGCAACCTAATCCGTTTAGTTTTTCAAAAGTTATTTGGTTAACAGACGATAACGACAGAAGCGACGGCGACAGACAGAGACAGACACCATCGTATAGCTGGTTTTTTTGTCGGATTCAGGGGTCTAAAAACGTGGAGATTTAAAGAAATCTGCGATGGTCAGTTTTCTCATAAAACTAAATACCTTCTAGCTATTTAAACCTGACAGCACCAAGTCATCAAATCCTAATGTCTCCTATTTCATAATTAAGGGCTCATTTAGGGCTAATTTAATGCCCCATTGCCGAGTTTTCGGCTCTTCATTTTTTTTAAATATGCATGGTTCTGTCAGCTTGGCTTTAAACGAGCAGCACCACTCAAGGAATCGGTCAAAAATGATTATATCGAATTGCCCTTCTTACAGGAATTTTCGGCTCATTTCCGGCCCAAGATATCCCTTTAAACCACTGTCCTACTTTCGAAATTAAAAATAGGTCGCGAAGGGCAAAGGGACAAAAACTTAATATTCGATTTTTTTCCTAACAATAATATGGGCCTATCTAGGGCTCACTTTCTATCCAACTATGAATTTTACTTTTTAGCTCTTTGCATAAAAGATGCAACAGTGATGCCAACTTTACTTCAAGCTAGCAGCACCATTCAAGGAATCGGTCAAAAAATGGTTATATAAAATTCCACTTTTCACAGGAATTTCCGGCTCATTTACGGCTCGAGATATCCCTTCGAACCACTGTCCTACATTAAAAATTAAAAAAGGGCCACGAATGGCAAAGGTACAAAATATTCATTTTTTAATTCTCTTCCCAGCAATAATAAGGGACTATTTAGGGCTTACTTTCAATCCAAATATAGATTGTACTACTTAGCCCTTTTTATAAAATATTCCAGAGTGCTCCCAGCTTTTCTTCAAACCAGCAGCACCATGCGAGGAATCGGTTAAAAAATGATTATATCGAATTCCACTCTTCACATGAATTTCCAGCTCGTTTCCAGCTCGAGATATCCCTTCGAACCACTGCCCTAGCTTCAAAATTAAAAAAGGGCCACGAAGGGCAAATGTACAAAATATTCATTTTTTAATTCTCTTCCCAGCATTAATAAGGTACTATTTAGGGCTTACTTTCAATCCAAATATGGATTGTACTACTTAGACCTTTTTATAAAATATTACACCATGCTCCCAGCTTTTCTTCAAACCAGCAGCACCATTCGAGGAATCGGTCAAGAAATGATTATATCCAATTCCTTGTCCATAATGAGCCCTAATTTATGCGAGGGGAAAGAACTTCCGGTCGACATGATTGCAGGAGCCTTAAATGAACCTGAATTTATTTTATTTTTAGAAGGTTTGTTTAAACAAAATTTTGTTGGTCAATTTTGATTATGATAGTCAGTCCTAAATAAGCCTTAGATCCTATGGATTTTCACGATTACAAGCATCTAAAATTGGGTTTAAAAAGTTAAAAATTAGAATAAGTATGAAGCACCCCGTAAACAATAAGAAATAAATAAAAAAGGTTATCATTGTTAGAATTTTCATCAAAGGAATGTACTGTTGCTGGTTTGAAGAAAATCTGGCAGAATCGTGCATATTTAAAAAAAAAATAAAGAGCCGAAAATTCGGCAATGGGGCATTAAAGTAGCCCTAAATAAGCCCATAATTATGAAATAGGAAACATTATGATTTGATGACTTGGTGCTGTCAGGTTTACATAGCTTTACCTTCTAATTACGATGAGAATGTAAAGATTGATATTTGTAAACCACATGTTTAAGAATATGCATTCATTTTTTTTAATTCTAATACCACAAGTTTTCCTCGTGGAGGACTTTAAATTCAAGGGTATTTTCTGATGTGTATTTACACATTTTCTGCCACAGTGAAGAAAAATATTTGTTTCACGAAAGTAATAGTTTTTCTCTCAGTGAACTTTTTGATAAATCACTTTCGAGTAGAAAGAGGTAAGTCGCCTTCCATTGCGATCGGTTCTCTTATCAAGTACTGCTTATTTCGGTAACTAACGTTAATTTTCGTTTATCGAGAAAATATTTCCAAAGTCATACAAATGAGAAGCAAAAATGCCCGATAAATTAGAACATTGCTTTTTTATCAAAGAAACAATGCTGTTTAAAAGCGTTCACTTAAAAAATTATTTGACATGACCTACCGTTTTGGTTTTACTTCCTTTGCTTTTTGGACGTGGTCTAGATTCTACAAATCTAGAATTTAGGTAGCAATAGCTATGTGATAATAAGGAGCAGTTTCTTAAAATTTGCAGCCGCTATTTGTTTCGTAATCATGTGAAGTAGGTGATGAACTTGAGGAAGATGATAAAAAAAAATGCTTTTCTGAATAGGTCTAGCGACGGCTTTATGTCTCCTTTCGTTTCTGGTTTCCATATACAAATCCTTTCTATTCTACAAATAACGTTGCTGCTCGTACATATGCCCGCATGCACCCAGCAGCGAATTATTTATCGCGAGTAAAAGTGAAGATGGGTGAGAAATGTTAGAAAAGGTCATGTGTCGTGATGTAATTCTCACGTACTGCACGATTTTCAACTGGAAAACGGGACTTTGCTTGATTCTTTGATCAGTGAATCAGTGGATAAAAGTACCAAATGCCTTCGTCTAAAATATGAAACCTTGACACAAGTAGAAGTGTTTTAAAAATATAATCAATGTATCGGAATGGAAATAATATGTTGATCTTACTCGATTTTGTTGTTTTCTCTGTTTTTTGTTGTTGTATTTGGCCACACGGTTAAGTTTTTCGCTTGAAGCATGGACAACCTTGCCAGATAAGGTGATACACCAACCTGATAGTCTTAACATGGTAGAGTGGCGTTGAGTCGAGCCTTCTTTGACTTTAAACTTGACCAGCCAAAGCTGGATTTAGCCCTGGAAAAGACAGTTCTGTTTTCCTTTTTTAATTACACATACTTAAAGAGCGAGGTTTTCCAGATACGTTTTGATCAGTTATTATTCAGTCTTTAACCCTTTTGAAACACTGTTAGTCAACTGCTAGGTTTTTTAAAATCCACACTTCTTCTTTGGTAACGATTCTTTCCATAAATTCTTTTTCTGAATATTTAAAAATGTTTAAGCGTCTCAGTACCTCTATTATCAAAGCTGCGGAGAATTCAGAATGCGGTTCAAAAATTTCTGCTTGGTTTTAATTTTTTTTTTCCCGAGTGGAACAATAGGGACATAAAGCTGCGTTAAGATGGCCTCAGGAACGTAGACAGAGTCTCCAGAATATGTACAATTTATGGAGCTGAGATTGCTCTCCTGGGGTGCAAATTTTCTGGTGAATTGTCGAACACATGCAAAAAACAAAGCGTAAGTTTTGCCTCTTGATTGTGATGGAAATGAAGTTTACATCCCTCGTTACAATTTATATCGAATAGGAGGTCGTCGTTATATTCTGACGAATTCGTTGACATTATTTGTCAAAAGAAATGATTAGAAATTGAATTACATGCATGGAGTCAAATTAAAATATGTTTCAATTAATATGTAATAAAATTGATTGAAATGTGAAATGCATTATCATTTGTATCATTATCATTATCATTATCATTTGTAGCATTTGACTGTTCCATTTCTGGCGCTATGATTTAAAAAGCTAATACCCTTCGTGAAGCACAATCTTCTTTTCAGCATGTGAAGGGTTCTATTTCAAGCTCTCTCGCCGGGACTGGAAAATTGCACCATGACGCTAATAGCTCTAGGCTGTTTTATGCGCGCGCACGATACATTTTCTGCAAGTGTAATAAAAAAGCATACCCAGCACAGGTTAGTCAGTCTAGCTGTTTTAAAAGTGCCCACTTCTTTCAGATATTTTCCCTTCCTCGAAACAAGTTTTACGATCGTCTGTTTCTGCTGGAACCGAGTCCGCGAGTACATCATCCTTGCGATTCAGAGAAGGTCGATATTAGTGCACATTGCCTCCGCAGACAACTTGATCGCAAACGTGCCTTTGTCACTCTTTTTTGCAAGTGACGTCGCTGCAAATCGCTTTTATGTTTGACAGCTTGTCACTCCCACGACAGGCTGCGGCAAATGTAATTTTTTAATTTGACCCGCGAGCAATCGCCTTGCTATTGCATTCATCAAATCAGCGGAAATTTTAATTCTACTGAGCTAAGAATGATGATTGGTACGTTCACTTAAGAGGCAGCTGGATGACGTTAATGCCTGATTCATTGAAGATAAATGACTTTATTCCCCACCTAAAGATATTTTTAAGACTTGGGGTTTCTAGTAGTAATTTGAGATTGTAAAGATGGTATTACAAACTTTACCACAGTTCGTCAGAGCCAGAGGGACTGGCGAATTTGGGCGCAAAAGAGAAATATTTAAAATTAATACGTTAGACAAAGTTTTTCGCTTTTATTTAAAACTATACCTACATAAATATATGTATGAGACTTGGCTTTTGACAGGTCTTTGAAAACTTATTGAACAACATTATACGAAAATTCAATATCGTGACCAGCACAATTTTTGCAATTATGGGATATTTGTGTATTTTTTTGCAGTTTTATTTCCTCAAATAACCCGGATTGAAATCGGGTCCGATAATATCTGCAAAGCGTGTCATGTACACCCCGAGAAACTAGGACATGTAATATCTAGCAGTCTATAAGCCCAGCTTATGCAAGAACAGCGTAGATCCAAACGCACTAACAAGGAGACCTTTAAGTCTGCTTTTTTACATTCTCATAAGAGAAGGTATTAGATTTGTGTAAAATTTGACCCCCCCCCCCATTTTTTGTCAAATGAAAACGTTTTGAGACCCCCTGAATCTGAAAAACAGGCTTTTACGAATGTGCTTGTCTGTATGTATGTCTGTCTGTCTGTGAACACGATAACTTTTGACAAAATTAATCTATTAGATTGCCCTTTGGCAATTTGTCCGTACAAAAAATTTTTGAATCCACATTTTTTCAAGATGTAAAAATTCTATGCACGGTTGTTCATAGTACTTTAAAACTTAAAAAATTCATTCTTCTGACTTATTTTATGAAAAAAAAATTATCAGAGTTAGAGCATTTTCAAAATAAAAAAAACTAAAATGAACATTTTAAGCCAAACAACGCATGATATGAAAAAAGTCAGAACAAGAACTTTTCTTTTTGAAAGCCCTACAAGATTATGATAACAACTTTCTTAATTTGGTCGAAAAGTTGAAAATTCCAAATTTGATCGTACCAAGAATGTTTGAAACGACATTTTTTCAAGATTAAAAAATTCTATGTGCGGTTGTTCATAGTACTCAGAAACTCAAACAATTTATCCCCATGACTTTTTTCTATAAAAAGAAAATTATCAGTGTTAAAGCATTTTCAAAATAAAAAAAAAAAAATAAAATGTACATTTTAAGCAAAAAAAACGCATGATATGAAAAAAAGGCAAGAGAAGAAAAACTTTGCTTTTTGCAAGCCCTACAGGACTGTGATAACAACTTTTTTAATTTGGTCGAGAAGTTGAACACTCCAAATTTCATCGTAACACTTTTCGATATAAACTACGAAAAAAATGAGACAAAACTTGTTCATCCAAAAAAGAGCTATAATTTTTGATAGATCAGTTAGTTTTTGCTTTAGTTGTAAAAAATAACATTCTAAATAAAAATATTAAATTTGTTTGTAAAAACGACAAAAGGTATGAACTTAAATTACCAGACAAAAGTTGTTCGCCTAAAAAGATCTATAAATTCATTATTCACTATTTTTCGATAGGACGAGTATTTTCTTTTAATCGTAAAACATAAAATTAAAAATTAAAAAATTAACTTTTTGGAAAAAGCACAGAAAAGACGAAAGAGGACATAGGCTCCTATATTGGACCCTATGCAGATGCGCAGTAGTTTTTATTTAATCGTAAAAAACAACATAAAAAATAAAAAATTATAAAAACAAGGAAATAAGAATTAGTATGATTCAATTTTTATGCATATTATGAATTTTAATGATATATATTTATTGAAATGATACATGTTTCAAAGCAGCTTAGAATAAAGTTTAAAGAAAAATAAGAAACAAATACAAAAATAATCATGATAAATACAATTAGCTTTTTATTTTGTAATTTTTTAATAAGTAATCCCTGGCAGAGTTACGTAGAAAATGTATTATAATTGATATAAAAGTGTTGTGTAAAATGTAGAAAAGTTGGCAGTTTGGACAAAAACGAGTGCGAAGCACGAGATACGTGATGAGAATGTGTTCGTTAAAGCCAAAAGAGAGTTCAAAAACATAAAATTACAGTTGTCGGTCCGTTCACCTTTGATTTTAAAAAGTCTGTGCCCGAATGCGGAAGAAATGCAAAGACTAAGCGCGGAGTGCGATTGGCTCAGTGGTTGTTTTAAGTCTTAATTTTAAAATGTTTGTGCAAGAATGTGCGAAAATATAAAGACCGAGCGCGTAGCGCGAGGTAAATACGTAATCGAGCGCAAAGCGCGAGATAAATACAACATCCAGAGCGAAGCGCGAGAACCAACAGTCGCGCGCCCTAGGCGCGCTCAAACTTATGAGGGAAGCGAGCCGTGCGCGTAGCGCGCGATGAGAATGTGCCCGCCTAGCGAGCAGATTTTTTTAGATCCTGAATCCCAAAAGTGCGAATATATCATCATAAATTATTGATTGAAAAAAATGCCCTTATTCTTACGGACCGTCACAATTTATATTTTATTCAATCACAGACTTCACTCATTTCCCCTTTTCACATCTGCATCCCTATTTTTAAGAAGTCCTCTTTTTCCCGTGATGTTTTCAATAAAATTCCCCTTTATCTATTCATCTTATAGCATACAAAAGTCGCCTTTTTGTTTGAAAGTTTATAATTTTTCATTCAAAAGTCTACTAATTACGTTTTTAGTTCAGAATTCATCCCTTCTGGTTAAAAATTCTGCTATTTTGTTAAAGATATAATTCTTTTTTTGAAAAGTTACTACTTCGTCAAAAAGTCCGCTTTTTTGGTTGAAAATGCATAATTTTTGGTTGAAAGGTCATTCTATTAATTCGAAAAGTCTACTATTATAATTGTAGTACAAAATTAATTTATTTTGGTTAAAACTTCTGTTTTAAAAATTTAATTGTTTGAGTGACAATTCAACTATTTTGTTAAAAACTCACTGTTTTGGTCAAAAATTCAACTTTAAAGTTACTTCTGTTTAATTGAAATGTCTGCTATTATATTTCTGGTCCAAGATTTATCTTCTTTTGGCTAAAAAATTTACTAGTTGGAGAAAATAGAAAATGTAATTATTTTGTTGAAAATTCATCTATTTTATTAAACAGTTGTCTTTTTTGTCGAAAATTCGTCTGTTTGTTAAAAATTCGTCTTTTTGGATAGAAAATTCATCCTTTTGGATTGAAAATTCATCTTTTGGTAGATAAGTAAGTTTTTGGTTCATTTATCATTCTTAATTGGTAATTCAACTGTCTTCTAAAAGATTCGCTTTTTTGGATTGAAAATTAAACTATTTGGTTTAAAATGCAACTGGATTTGGCAGAAGCTTTATCTTTTTGTTAGAGAATTCAATCATTTGGTTGTAAATTCATTCTCGTAGTTCGAAAATTGAAGTATTTGGTTAAAAATTCTACTTTAAAAATAATAAAATTGGTTTCTTTTACTTAGTTCAACTGAGTTAAGAGCACCTATTCTTGGCATCTTGGCCCAATTATTGGCTTCGTATAATTAGTATGAAATAATTAATTACACGAAATCTTAGGAATATGGTACCGACATTGAGATTATTCATAAGAATTGATTCCTCTATAATTCCTCTATTTTCTTGAAAAATCACCGTGTTTGCCCTGTTTAGGGAGAATTTAGCATTTTGGGCTCTGAAATCTGAAATCACTTCTGCTATCATTTACAATATATATTTTACCTTTAAGTTCTAAATAGTTTAATTATTTTTGTTTGAACTTCGAGTGGCCGCTCTTATTTAACCAAGAATCATATGAAAACGTAACTCTCTTTCCTTTCTACTTCCTTGTAAACCAAATCCAGAAAAAATATGGCATAATATATTAAAATAGCATGAATCAGTCAGCTTTTATTTAAGTGTATTGGTGGTTCATTGTAATTTAGCTACGATGGAAGCCGAGAATAATATAATGATTCACTATTAATATCTAGAGTAAGATACTATCTCTAATTAGACCTGAATATCTCACGATTTAATCTTTAATCCTCTCTTATCTCTTATCGAAACAATTACTCCAGAAAAATCTATGACAAACCCAACAAGAGGATGAAAGGGATGACTAATCTTCGGTTTCAGGGATCTTGCTGGGACAAGTTCGAGGGGTTTCTGAAGTGGGGTGGCCACACCCGTAGAAACTTTGCATACGCTCTATGTCACTGGTATTACGAAGTGCACTTACACTCCCTAGGGTAAGTGCATTTTTTTCACGATCAAAAGGGGTTCTAGCGATGCTCGTTCATTGCTTCAGGCTCTAAAGGGGTCGTTAAAGCATCCAGGGAATTTATTATGCGAGGTAGCGACTGGCTCACCCAGAAATTCAATTTTGAAGAGAGGGAGGTTCCACCAGAGTATCAGAAAAATGCATCCATACAAAACTGAATGATTGAAGAAGGTTCTATTTAGATGTAAATTATCCATTAAGACTAAATTAATCCCTAGGTGGGTCGTTTATTACATTCTTCGGGTTTCCTAATGAAGGGGGTCCTAAAGAGTTCAGCGAAACAAGAGTGGGATCAATTTCTAGATTAACTTTAGCGTATCTTAAATAACCTTCAAGCGACGGTACCAGTGAACTGAAATATTAATGTTGGCCCAGGTGCGTAATTTTTTTCTCAGATTACTTGGTACACGCAGGGCCAAATTGGGATAGAAAATCGGCCCAGGATAAATAGTTAAAATAAATGGTTGAGAATCAGAAAACGGCCATTTCGAACGGCCCAAATTCATTAAAATAGACTATTCCACAGGGAGTCACATTATTTTGCACTGAATTGCTAAATTTCATTATTTTCTACATTGTCGATTGAATTGCTTCTTTTATTACGCCACGCCTTATTCGCATTACGACTGGCATTAAACATTGATAATTGAAGCGTCGGCGAAAATAGCATAGTGAGGTCATAAAATGACTATGAAATTAATATGATTATCTGCTTTTCAATAGAACACTGAGCAGAAGAATGACGTTATTTATAAAATATTCTCTGAATTATGATTGATTAATTTTGTCCCACGCAAAACGAATCCGAAGACGCTACTGTGAGAACAATGATTGGTTCGGACACTAAAACGATTTGGTTACTATCAAAGCAGGAACATTTTATTGATGTCCCAAATAAATTTTGATTCTTTCATAACAGGCTATTGTTGACCCAACAAAAATGTTATTAAACTAACTAAATCTCGGTTTAAATAGAATTAATAAAAATTTTGTTTGTTCAACAATAGATTTGTTAAAAGAAGCCAATTTTTTGTGAAAAAAATGTTGTTGCTATAGCAACCAAATCGTTTAGTTCTTCGAACTAAACAAAGCAACATATTTTTCACTACATAATATAAAAGAGCATATTATTTTTACCCAAAAAGTGTATATACACAGAGAGATTTTTTACTAGAATAAATAATAAAAATTAATGAGAATTTAGTATAATATCGTTTAAAAATAGGAAAAACGTGTCAGGTGAATTTCACTGACGCGGTGGTTTAGGTGGGACTTTTAAGTCCATGAGGTTTTTCTGCATGTTATTTTTATTCTTAAAATATGGAAAAATTCACAGTTACTCTCCTGAGTATAGAATAAATTGCGAGCAACTATTTTGGTATTTGCACTTTTATATTTTTCAAACAATCAATTTTCCAAACACATGTTCCGAAAAATGGAAAAATTACTAAAAAATTCATATTTTCTTTAAAAATGAAAAAAAGTATATTTGAAATACAAAAAGACACTGTGCCCTAAAAGTCCCACATGGACCACGAAGTGTTAACTCTTCTAAAACTTGCGGGAATTTAAAATTCACTATTTCAAAGTTGACAAGCGAGTTTAAAACGTTAGTAATACATTTTATTCGAAAGAGCGAAAACATCTTTTGAAGTTGCCATACAAAGCATCAGAAGATCTCAAACGACTGTATGAAAAATAACTCACTCCACTAAATAAGATTTAGCATTCAGAAGGAGGAACTAAATACACAAATTAAATATAATTAAATACGGAAACACGGGCGTACACGTATTATTTTGATTATTATATACTTAATTTATTCACTAAATACATAATCGCACGCTGAATCTCTATGAAAAATCGGAACTATCGCGGCGAGATGCGAACCTAACTTACCTAAAGCACTAACGCATTCCTTAACAACTAAATCCCACGACTAACTTACATTATGGAATAATTGGCAAAAATCTCGGTAAAGCGGCATCGCTTGACAACTGAGGCCAGTATCACAAATATCTGGGCCCTTTTTAACGAGTGATTTGTTGCTTCAGACATTTTGTTAATAGATAGGTTAAACATTTTATCACTTTGAAAGATTAAATTGATTTTTTAGAAAATACATTTTTTTAAGGAACTCATAATATTCTTGTGTGAATAACATTCTCTAATTTAATATCTCAGTAACTCAGTATAATAAACTTGTGTATTTAGATGTAATATTTTAAATCCCATAGTAAATGAAATGATTGAAAACAGAAAGAGTTAACTTTTATTTAAAATATTGTGAAACATAACCTTTCGGCTTTATCGGGAAATGGCGGAAACATTCGAGAAGCATTCATTCTCAAACAACACTATGTGAAAAATCAAGAATAATGTTTTCATAGTTTGCTATGGGTCTCCGCTTTCTGTCAACTTCATATTGACGATATCAATTTCTAAAATATTTTTTCGAGATTATGTTATTCACTATTTTTCTTCTTCAAATTATTTTTCGAAAACTCAGTAAAAAGAATATCATTTTTTCATGTTGTTATTTCTTGAATTAGAGATTCATAAAATTTCGTATTTTGAATACTACTTCATCGTTTTCGTGTTTTAAATACTCGTATAATAATATTAAACTTCAGTACTGTAATACGAATAAGTGTCATAAAACCTCTGTTTTCCCTATTTTGGAACGATATTATACTAAATTTTAGTTAATTTTTTCATTCATTCTGACGAAAGGTCTCTCAGGGTAGAATCTAGATTAATGAGCATTTTATTTGATATTTTCCGGGCGGAAAAATGATACATAGTGTGAAATATTATTGCATATATTGCATAATATTCTACAAAATCGCGTCTGATCCCAGCGAAATCGCGGTAACGTTTCAGTTGTAACAACGCCTTACAACCGCGAAATAGGTGGTTACAGTCAGCGATGAACTGAATACGATAATCCGGTAAAAATCTCGTGCCTCCTGAGGACACGGAGCAACCTAAAGACGACCGCCTTTTTCGATTTTTTCCGCAAGTGTCTTAACATTTCGTTGACATGCAGGGATGTTTTTCAGGCTATTAGCCATTGAAGGCTTGGCACCTTTAAGAGCACCGAAGAACAGGACGATTACCTTAACAGAATATTCCAGGAATAGCCGTGGCAACTGTCTTATAAAATATTTAAGCTTCTCTATCTTTTCATTCTCCTTGGCTGTGACGTTCTTGTCGACTGGTGTTGAAAATTCAATAACGAACATGGTTCGTTTCTCGAAGTCAAGAAGAACTTTGTCAGGTCTCGGGAGCGCGAAAGAAACAACTATCAAGAATATGAATTGAGAGTTTATGCTGCACATTCCATTTTGACAATTGACTCTATTTTCCTAGAAGTGCTTGGCGGAACGGTATCAGAGCTAATGTCGTAAGATTAACAGAGATGGTAATACAGCACTCTTACAAGGGGACTTTTAGGTCTGCTTTTTTTTGTTTAAATTGATACTCTCCTCAATGAAAGGTACATAGCAAAGATTTTCTGAGAAAAATCAAGCAGACGCAATTTAAAAAATTTTTAAAATTGCGAAAGGATGGTCATCGCGCCGATGCAAGATTATTTCGAAACGTCGGTAGTTTCATGGTCGAGCGCTCGGCCGATAGCCGCAAGGTTGCGCGTTCGATTCCCACTATTCGTACTTAAAAAAAATTTTTTTATTGATCGAAATACTTGTTTATTCCATTGTTTAAAAACATTTGATATAATTATGCTATTTGCTGATTATGTATTCCTTATTTTCAGTAAAAACTCTGCTTATCGTATTTTCTTATTAATTGTTTAGATAATTGTTCATTTGATTAAAATTCTTTATTCTTCAATAGTTTTTAGTATTTGCGTTTTTAAATTAAAGAAGGGAAACAGTGTTGCGAACAAAAATTTCAACAATAAATACAAAATTGAATTGTTTTCCACACTAAAAAAAACATAAATAATAGACAATTATCTTTAATACGTAACACTTTACACTTTCAAGACACTTCTGGTTCTTGTTAGTAAATATTTGTGAAATGAGTCACTGCATTTACTGGCACTTCGTATTTATTATTGAAATTTTCATTTGAAACACTTTTTTTCTACTTGCATTAAAAAATATAAAAACTAGAAACTATTGAAGTATAAATAATTTTAATAAAATGCACAATCGTCCAAATGAGTGATAATAAAAATACGATAAACAAAGTTTTGATTGAAAATATGAAATAAATAATCATTAAATAGAATTATTATATTAAATGTTAATCAAAAATGGAATAAACAAGCATTTTGACAAATAAAAATAATTTTCAAAATAAAGTACGGATAGCGAGAATTGAGCACGCTACCTTTCGGCTGTCAAACAAGCGTTCTACCAGGAAGCTACCGAAGCTTCGAATTTACATAGATTGGATCACCATCCGTTTGCAATTTTTAAAATTCATTTTTCCCGAAAATGGTTCAAAATTGCGTCTTAATTTTTCTCAGAAGACCTCCAGCATGTACCTTTCATTGAGGAGAGTATCAATTTAAAATAAAAAAATCTGCCCGCTACGCGGGCACATCCACCTCCCGCGCTTCGCGTGCGGCTCCCGTCGCTCGCAAGTTTGAGCGCGCCTAGGGCGCGCGACTGTTAGTTCTCGTGCTCGATGTTGTATTTATCTCACGCTTCGCGTTCGATTATGTATTTACCTCGCGCTACGCGCTCGGTCTTTATATTTTCGCACATTCTTGCGCAAACATTTTGAAATTAAGACAAAAAACATCCACCACTGTAATTTTGTGATTGTGAATTCTCTTTCGTTAAAAAAGCTTAGCTCAAGTGTTTAAGCGCACCTACGGCACGCGACTGAGGGCAATCGCACTCTGCGCTTAGTCTTTGCATTTCTTCCGCATTCGGGCACAGACCTTTTAAAATCAAAGGTGAACGGACCGACAACTGTAATTTTGTGATTTTGTACTCTCTTTTGTTAAAGCTCTTTTAGCTTTAACGAACACATTCTCATCACGTATCTCGTGCTACGCACTCGATTTTGTCCAATCTGTCAACTTTTCTACATTATACACAACACTTTTATATCAATTATAATACATTTTTTATGTAACTCTGCCAGGGATTACTTATTAGAAAGTTTCAAAATAAAAAGCAAATTGTATTTATCATGATTATTTTTGTATTTGTTTCTTATTTTGCTTTAAATTTTATTCTAAGCTGCTCTGAAACATTTATCATTTCAATAAATGTATATCATTACAATTCATAATATGCATAAAAATTGAATCATACTAATTCTTATTTCCTTGTTTTTATGATTTTTTTATTTTTAATGTCGTTTTTTACGATTAAATAAAAACTACTGTGCATCTGCATAGGGTCTAATACACGAACCTATATAGGGTCCTATATAGGAGCCTATGTCCTCTTTTGTCTTTTATGTGCTTTTTCCAAAAAGTTAATTTTTTAATTTTTAATCTTATGTTTTAGGATTAAAAGAAAATCTACTCGTCCTATCGAAAAATAATTAATAATAAATTTATCGATCCTTTTAGGCGAACAACTTTTATCTGGTAATTTAAGTTCATAGTTTGTGTCGTTTGTTTAAACAAATTTAATATTTTTATTTAGAACGTTATTTTTTACAACTAAACCAAAAACTAAATGTCCTATCAAAAATTAGAGCTCTTTTTTGGATGAACAAGTTTTGTCTCATTTTTTCTCGTAGCTTGTATAGAAAAGTGATTCATTCTTAATTTGTAGTTCTTTCCAGGGCGCGCAATTTGAAATTAACAAAGTTTTCCAAGAGGTCAGTACAATTCCTGAAGTAAATTTCAACGAGAAATTCATTGGTGAGATCTGTATTGATCTTGGTAATGATCTTCAAGGTTTTTTTAAGGTTTTTTCCAAGCAGTTAATGTTTACGTTTAGCATTATCCAGGAACAACGACGTGGACGTAGTAAATTCTGTTCCCTTTGGGGTGCTTGATTAGCGTGAGTCCCCTTGCCTCTCACGCTGCATTGAAGATGTTCGAACTGAAAACCTTGAGCTTCTTGACAAAAAGCTATGCGATTGTAAAAATGAGTTACAGCATTACGAATCATCTCCCGATCAATCAAAGTAGCCTGTTGCAGAATCCGATTCTGCAATTCGTCTAAGCTTTGCGGTTGCGTTGAGTATACTTTGCTCTTTAAATAACCCCAAAGAAAATAGTCCAGAGGCGTCAGATCAGGAGATCTAGCAGGCCACTCGATTTCACCCGTTCTTCCAAACCACCTTTGAGGGAACTGAGAATCCAAATATGCTTGAACCTCCCTACCATAATGAGTCGCTGCTCCGTCCTGCTGGAACCAAATATTTTGAAAATTATCGCCTGTAATCTCCCTTATTCTTGGTGCAATTTGGTTTCTGAGAAGGCTCTTCATATGCACGGGCATTGAGATTACCATCGATGAAGAAAAGACCTATCAATGTATCATTAAAGATTCCGGCCCAAACATTAATCTTTTGTGGATATTGTGTGTGACTCTCCAACATCAAATCAGGATTTGTGTCGGACCAATATCTACAATTTTGCCTGTTAACTTCGCCTTTTAAAGTGAAAGTAGATTCATCTGAAAATACTGTATTGTACAAGAAAAGAGGATCTCTATCAATTCTGTCCATCATAATTTCACAAAATTTATCCCTACGATCAGAATCGTCTTCATTGAGCTCTTGTACCAGATGAACTTTGTTAGGATGGAAATTAATGCTTTTTAAAATATTTCGCACTGTCTCAGGAGCAACGTCACGCTCATCATTAGCTCGACGTAAACTAAGGTGTGGGTTTTCAACAAATGCTTGGGCTATGTCCATCTGCATCTCTTCAGATCCTGCAGATTTTGGCTGACTAGTTCTTTGAAGGTCCTTGATAGATCCATGATTCATAAACGCATCATTAATACAGACACCCTCTGTCGTTTCGAAAGTTTGGCTAATTTAGTTATTTTAGTAAATTTAGTTTCGATTCGTAATATTCGTACGCAAAAACGCTATAGGACTTATGGTATCGCCTTCGGTATTGACTTAGGTATCGAAAAACGGTATAGGACTGTATAACTCTTCTGGGGGGAACAGAACTCTCACCAGAACACCTGGAACTTTTAATGAAAAATTTCTTTATGATTTTGCAATATTCAAAACGCCGTAACCAAGATCAATACAGAACTCATCAATGCACTTCTGGTTGAAATTTACTTCAGGAATTACACTGACCTCTTGGAAAACTTTGTTAATTTCAAATAACCTCTAATTGACCTTGACCGTTACAATTGACCTATGACTTGGCTACGTACCTGAACGTAGAATTTTCCGCTCTATAGATTGCAGATGTTGACCTTCAAAAAGCCATGAAGGTCAACTAGAAGGTCAAAATGAAGGTCACCATTAAATTCCTCGTTGAAATTTACTTCTGAAATGACCTTCACTTTTTTCAAAAATATTTTACCTGAGGAAATATCCAACCGTCCCGGGACTTTATAGACTTTTTCCGGTGTTAAGCTTTTTAAATATAAGTGTTTAATTAACGCTTGAAACTCACTTTTTTCCATTTTTCTAAACACACACAAGTTTTTTGCTTCAATTGACTATAAAAATGAAACTATGTGATGAATATAATTGAGATTTTAACTGCTGCTAAAGAGGATCCTTTCTCGCATTTAGTTGGATTTCATTCTCGATTTAATGAAATTTCAAACGATTCGAAGTATTTTAGAATATCAAAAATATTCCAAGACAGTTTCTAGACTTCAAAAAGTTTCAAGGGATTTAAAAGATTGAAGAGATTTTCAAAGACTAGAAGAGCTTTTCAAATATTTGAAGAGATTGTCAAATATTTTTTGCAACTCATTTGGAATTCACTCTGAATTCTTGTTAACATATCCTGAATTCTGTTTAATTTTTTTTAATTCTTTGGTATTCCCTTCAGTTAGTTCAATTTACTTGATGTTTTTATAGTTATTGTTTTATTCATCCTGAAGTCTCTGAAACTCTCCTTGAATTTTTAGGCACTTCATCCGACTTTTTAAAATTCTCTTGAATTTTTCTGAACTCATTTTATTCTTACTGAAATCCATGAATTTTTTCATATTTTATTTTATTTTTTTCAATTCACTTTAATTATCTTTATATTCCCCTCGATTTTAATTTTTTAATTTTTACTAAAATAAATTGAATTTGTTATAACTCGCCGTTCGATTCTCATCGATTTCATAGAATACTTTTGAATTCAAAATAACATTACAGTCATTGTTAATGCTTATTACTCATTTTTGGTCACTTTCACATTTTCAAAGTAAATTAGACTGTGGCGGCACTCAGGTTTAGTAGATTTAAATTTCTGTTATTTCGTATGTAAAATATTCTATATTAAAAATGTAACAATATTGTAATTTTGTTCTTGGGATATTAATATTCGGGCAAAATGAAAAATTAGTGAGGATAATATTAAGGAAAAGTCGCGGAGTTTTGAAACCGAAGTTTTGCGGTCACCGTGATATTGTAAAAAAATAATTTCGTCCATTTACCTCTGGGTATAAAACATAAAACTTTATGACATTCTGCTTGAGTTATAAACTAAATTTATTTGTTTTCAGGATTCCGGAGCAGGGGCACCAACAGATGACGAAGAGTCTGCACGAAGCTGCAAAAGGTAAGCTTCTCAGACTTATAATTCCGGCATAAAACCAGTACAGACTATATACACAGTTAACAAATTCATGAAGCATGTCCCTTGTGGAGCTTTAGCATAGCTTTGTGCTTCCTGTAGGAATAAGAAGTGAATAAAATGTTATAATTCTTTTCGAATCCATTATTTACTCCTAAATCAAATACAAATGACTATGCGTTTTTATGCTTAATTACGATTGGTATTGTAATAAAAAATGTTGCAATTATTTTCCAATTAAATCTATAGAAATTTCTCTGAATTATATTTCACTATCGGTTTCCTGTTGAACAGATTGAGTTTATGGCCACAAAAGAATGTTAGTATATCCGCTCAAGCCTTCGGTAATTATTGTTCTACCCTCGCACAAATCACTTTACCGGTACCTTTAGTGTCATTATAAATCATATTGTTTATGGTCGCTTAAATTTTGAGGGGAGCCAATACGGAACGTTTCTCAAGTCCTGAGATCTGTCTCGTTCATCCGCTTCCGTAACGTAAACGTAAATCTTAGACGTAATTGGACCGCAATCTGTAGTCGTAAGTTCTTAAGTCGTATCAGCCTCTCTTATCAGGCGGCTCATCTTCTCTTTGTTTTTCATTTCACTAAGATCGTAACTGTCACCCTGTCCAGTTATATGTATATTGAGTTCAGTGAATCGTGACCAGAATTGAACGCAACGACTGGTCAATAAGTCGAGATAAGGCCTGTAATTACCCTGCCTTGCTTACTGCGCACTGACAACCGGTAGCTTTGTCTGAGGTAACTATCCAGCCCCTACTTAGTAAGTAATTTGTTCTTATCTTGAGATTCCTTCTTTGGTACCTCCCTGTTTTTATCACAAGTCGTAAGCAAAAAAAAAATATTTTCTCTAATAATTACAGAGGCCGATGAGGCATGTCAATTTCGTTTATCGTCAAAGTTTGCACAAAAATACATTAGTGAAAATTGTAATCAATGTTTCTGTTTACTTTTTTTTATTAGTTTTCTCTTTTTCAACAGAAAATAAACATCATTTTCAAGTGAAATATGCATAGCTTGACCTCTGAATTTTTATAACTATTTTTGCTGGAAAACTTTGTGGAATTTTCTTGTAACATGTCCAGTCTTCTCTAAGGCAAAAACTACAAATTGTATTTCTAGCCCAGCTGTTAGTTCGGACAATGATTTTTTTCAATTTATTTTTTCGATTGTCATATAGAGGGAGTAGCGGGTAATGCGGTGCACAAAACATATATCAATTAATAGCAAGACAAATATTGTCGATAATGTGATATAGTATAATATGTAACGCCTGAATCAATATGTATCTTTGCTTTATTATTGTATATAGCAGGAATTGAATCTACGAAAATGAAATCACTTAATTATTGAGGCTTTTTAAAAGTTACTCATATCTCAAGTTATACTTTTACTCCTTTGCTAATGGGACATGCTCTTATTTTTATTTATCGTTACAAATAAAAAATAATAGTTTTATAACAATAGACGTCATGATTTCAGTAAAATATAGTATCTATATTCGTGTGCACTGTGCAGCTACTACAAAAAGAGCTCAAAGCTATGAAGATACAGTCTTCAGCATTTCCGCACTTTAGTTTTAAAAGGGCCTTCGGCGTCGTCTTGTCCGTTTCCACATAGTGTATAAAGATTTTTATAAATATTTTAACTAACTTATTTGTGACATATGTGCAATTTGCATCTTTTAAGAAATTAAAGAAAAAAACATTTCAAGATAATAATTAAACAGTTTTCCCGTTACTCTGCTATTCAATTATTTTCTAGAGAATTGTACACAACATTTTCATTTAAGTTTTCCTCTGTTTTGATTCTTTCTTTATTCCATACTGATTTTCTTATAGTATAATCTCATAGAAAGATTGTATAAGGAATGGAAGTCATGTAAACCCTTAGGGGACACATTATGAATAAAGAATAGCGAAAGTCAAGAGTGTGGTTATTACGGCTGTTACTTTTATCGCTATGTAGTTTGCGATCACTTTTACGGTGCATTGTTATTGGTATGTTGGAAACTAATGATCTCGATTTTAACGTTTACGGACATAGTAGTCAGAAAAAAAATATGGGCAAATTGACCTATTTTATTTATTTATTATTTATTTATTTTAATCCTTTTGCAATTCGGTAATTGCAATATTGATTGAAGTCGATCGAATAAAATTAAATATTTCCCTCTCTCGCTTCTCCACTTTCACAATGTTTATTGTTTGCATAAGAGACGAGTTTAT
Source organism: Belonocnema kinseyi (assembly GCF_010883055.1). Classification (NCBI taxonomy): domain Eukaryota; kingdom Metazoa; phylum Arthropoda; class Insecta; order Hymenoptera; family Cynipidae; genus Belonocnema; species Belonocnema kinseyi. Next base: position 98,937,401 of record NC_046664.1, read on the forward strand.
TCTACGGTTAGTTGGTTCCTCTTATTATATCACCCCTCAAGCATTTTATGCGGATTGAAAATTTCGAATTAAATTTTCTTAAGTATAGGAGAATATCTCATGATTTAATTACATCAATTTATAATTCCTTTTGGATTAAGTATTTACGTTTCCACGCCGAAAAATCTTCTGCTGCACTATTTGCTAAAAATCGCACTAGATTTTACTATTTGTACTTTGCAATTGTTATAATATTGACTGTGTTGAATATTAATTTGTAGCTGTGAGGAGAATTACAAAATTTATTGGAATAAAACCTAAAAATATTTCATTTAAATCTACAAAAGATTGCAGTAGTTAAAAAGGACTTTAGTAGCCTCGAGACGGAACGAGCGCGGTCAATTTAGTAAGGCATATAGGTACACTGACACACTGTTGAACTAGCAGTCACACTCATTATTATTTATT
>NC_046664.1:98937947-98951094 GCF_010883055.1 Belonocnema kinseyi
CTCCAAGGAGATTATGTTGAAAAATAAAAAAAAATTTACCCAAAAAAAATTGTTTTTATACTTCATTCTAAGGACTTATTGAACTACCCTCGTAGTACAAAATGCACAACATTTTTAGATTATCTGTCCAAAGAACATAATTATTACACAGCAACTTATGAATACATACAAAATAAGTAACATAAAGATAAACAATATAAACATTATGTAAAATTTCAAGCGGATTAGTGATGACCCTCGGAGGCCTCGGGATCCTTTTGGCTTGTCTTCGACTTATAAATCTCTCAGGTTCTTTCAAAATCAAATATTTTAGTCTTAAGACATACATTTTTGTCTTTAGGTCAAAAATATGCATCTTAAGACGTTAAAAATAAATGGCCTGTTTCCACGTTACGAGCTAGACATACAGAATAACTTAAAATTGTCGTGTGCTTGAAGTTCCGAACGTTCAAATAAACGAATTTTTTATTGATGACTTTGTAAATAAAAAAGAGTGCTATAAATGTGTATTCATTTATATTGAAAATAATTTATTTTTGAAACAGAATTATAATGTATATTTTAAATTGCAGTTGGAACAATATGTATGGGTAAAATAGAAATGGGGAAAAATACTTCGTGCATTTGAACGTTCGGAATTTCAGGTTCAGGTACATGAAATTGTTTTGGATTAACCTTTACCCAAGACAAAATCAAGACGAAATATTTTTGCCCGCGCTAGTATGCAGCCTGTATCATACAGCATTTAACTCTTGCTATTTTTAATGCTGGCTACCTCTGCACTTTTACCAGCCTTCATGTGGGTCAACGTGCATTTATAAAAAAGTTCTTTGCTTCTTTCACAATTGTTTTGCATTTTTTCTCTTTTTATGTTTTGATTTTATCTTTACTTTTCTTCACTAGTAGTTTTACTTTACTCTTTTTGTGTCTGTAATTCTTTTCAAGTATATTTCTCTCCTCATGGCTAAAGCCTGTGAGGTTCAACTTTCTTTTATACGCTTCTTTCTTTTCTTGGGCCTGCTTGGATTTCATCACTCCACCACTTGCAATGACATGAATCATAGTCGATGCGCCATCTATATCTTTATTATTTATTAGCGCCTTCCAAGTTGCCTCAATAAATATTTTTAATTTCTTCCTTGTGGAAAATATTCTTCTATTTTAGAAGAAATCTTGTGCATATTAATTCCGGAAAAAAATTTGTGAGGGCCATTTTAAAGCCCGATAATTTCAACATCATTTTTTATTTTTTGATGAAATTCAGGGTTTATTCCTATAGAAATAACAATAACTTTCTAGAGGTGAATAATTTTTAGCCTTAACTTTTATTTATTTTTTAATTCAAAACTACGAAAAATAATGTTCAGGCCTAACGTAGGAACCTATGTATCTCCAACAGATAAGTTATAGTTACCCTTGAAGAAAATTACAGTTTTAATATTTCTATCGAAAATTTGATATACCTGTAGTTGTTGAGACTAAAATATTACGAATTTTTAATTTAAAAATCAGTTATTACACAATTACAAGTTTTATCGGATATTAAATTTAAATCCTTAGTAGATGTCAACTGTTTGGTCCCAATCGATCCGGAAATGGTAGGCCCTGTCCGTAGGAATAAGACCGAGGCATAAGTCATCCGTGTCTCAAGACAAGTCTACCTGGTATTGTCTTGCTACAGCTACAACCATAATGCTTTGAGATACTTTTAAGGAATTATTAGGAGGTGAAACCGTAGGCGTAGAGCACCAAAAATGCGATATAGTATACGATACATTAGAGAACCAACTGAGAAAGTCTATGTCTCTTAGGTTGGGCATATAATTATTCTTGTGTATTATCCTTATTTATGCTTCCGGTTCCTTTTCTAAAAAATAATCATCCTTCTTTATCTTCTTAGTCTCCGATGTCTTCGGTGCTGAAACGCCAGCTCTGCATAGCTACACTGTTAAAAATGTTTGGAAACCTACAACACTTTTACAAGACTTCTACAATGCAGTCGCTAGGTAAAATTGCAACCATGGCATTGGAATGATGAAATTGCAATACATGTATTGTAAGTGTTGTGAATCGTGAAGTTACCTTCCAGCATTCCAATACATGTATTAGAGCATTTGTAAGACGAAGATTGTGCACAATAAAATCACAGAATTAACGGAATTCAAGAAATTTCCGGAATTTACGATATTTATGGAATTCGTGACGTTCATAGAAGTTACGGAATTCGCAGAATTCATGGAATTTAAGGAAATCCCGAAATTGGTTGAATTCAAGGAATAATAGAAATCACGGAATTCAAGAATTTCAAGGAACTCACGTAATTTATACAATGCACGAAGTTTATGGAATTCAAGGAATTCACGGAATCCAAAGAATTCATAAAATTAATGAAAATCACGAAATTCATGGAATTAATGGAATTTAAGGGATTGTGGGAATTTGCGAAATTAATTGAATTCATGGAACTGAAGAAATTCACGGAATTTCCGTAATTCATAGGATTCATGGAATTATGGAATTGAAGGAATTCACTAAATTCAAGGAATTCATGAAATTCATTAATATCACGGAAATCATGGAATTAAAGGAATTGATGGAATTCAAGAAATTCGTGGAAGTCAGCGTAAACTTGTTTCAGAATAACCTTTTTCGACTCAGAAATGAGATTAAAATTGATGAATGAAAACGAAGACATGTTTAAGTCGAACTTTTCGACTTCAGCATGTCTTGATTGGCGGTCATTCAATGCGAAACCAAGTCGAAGAATTTTTACTCGGGAATCCTCAAACGATACTTTTATATTATAATAATGTGCAATATCGATTACATAAAATTATAAACTATTTTTACGTTTGTTGACCGTTTTTTGTCACTATATGGCACCACAGAAAAAACGAAAGATAAAGTTTACATCGATTCCAAATGAAAGATTAACCGCAACAAAAATTAACCTTGTCAGATAAAGTTTACATGAATGGAAAATAATTTCCAATTTTTAACCTTGCCTGAATAATCTTTCGCCTTACAATCGCTCCATTTTTATTCAAAATGTAGCGAGAACGACGATGCTAGCGCTTATCTATCGTCGCTTAACTCTGCATTAAATGAGAGAGAAACGGGTATTCCCATATGTCAGTTGCTTTTTGAGCTTTTTGATAAATGGTATTAAATAAGTTCTAATTCATCTACAATTGAGAACTTTATTTCGGAGGAGATATATCAGTAAGAACACACTTTTTCGTGTTTTCTTTTGCTAATTCTACATGTTTTACCCAAATTTTCTCACTTCAGCGTGACGCAGTAGACGATATCAGAATTTGTCTCCTAACCTCAGTGGTGTCCCAATTTATAGCTCGAGTTCACTAGCATACTTTGCCGTTTTTCATTGCTGCTAAGGACACCGTAACAGACGACAGCTTTTATTCCACCGAAGAAGAAACTTTCGCCAAGTAGCATGTTACCTTCAATAGCGGCAAATTTTACATGCAACAAAATTTAACTTCAGTCTTTTGTGTGACGTGCGCTAAGATCTGCTGCCACCCGGCCTCACCCCTACCATCAGTAACCGTTTTTGTCCGCACACGCAATGAATAACTAAACTTTGTGCCCACGTGTTTGTAAATACAAACAAATAATGATAACTATTGCTATATACTCTATGATATGCACGGAATGAAGTGTTCCACTTACCTGTACAGATTCTGTACAACTGCCAGAAACACGGTGACGTACTTTTTACTAAGAATTGTAACATTTAACAATAAAAAATTTGGAATTGTCGCCTGAGAGAACAAACATATGTAGCTAGATCCAGGGTGCAGCTAGAATCACGAGATATAGAGGGTAACCGGTTTTATCCTACTCTTCCCTACTATAAGTAAAATTTGTTCGAAAATACTTATTTGTAAGATAATAAAAATATAATGCAGTCCCACAAGAAAAGTTCCAGTTACAAAGGTGAAGGTAGTCCAAGAGGGCGAGAGAGTGACGCTGCTAGGCTAGCCGAGCAACTCCACAACAATGCAGGAGTGTATGAAAAAAGCGGGTAGTATTCTTGGCGCTTAATCGTGTGGTCTACTTCAGTCATTTTCAGGCAGTGGCAACAATGTCGCGAGACATTCGCTTCAGTTCGCTTTCAGTCACTCAGTATTTCAGTTATGCATTGCGTTACCAGGTGTAACCAGGCATTACGAAAATGTCGAAGGAAAACAAGAGAAAGCGTTTATATTTTAAAAAGACATATAAGCTTTTAGACAAAGTGAAATCAGGTGCCTTCAAACAGTCTATTCTCCAGAATTTATTTTTTCACAGGGAAATCTACAAATCTTTAGAAGAAAAATCTGTCTGAGTTCAATTTTAACAGCTTTTAAAATAATTAGTTGACTTTCTGTCTTTTTCAATTATGCTATCATTCACTTTACAATGTGTAATTCGAAAAACCTTTTAATTTAAAACTTCTCCATTTTAGATTTTTATTTTTGAGCTGCCATTTTTAATTTAAAGAATTTCAAAATACAGACTTGAAGATCTGAATAATGAAAAATTAAAAGCGTTCCGAATGGGAACATTTTGGTAAAAAACAATTATCTTTTATCATTTAGTACTCATTGAAATATTTAGAAGTTTTAAAAAAACTTCAAAAATAATTTTAAATTGGAAAAAAAATAAAACAACAACTCTCTAATTCATAAAAGTTAAAAATTCTCAATTTGCAGCTTATCTGCATTTCATTTAAACTTAAATAAAAATAAATAAATAAAATTATTGAAACTTCAAGAGCTTCATTTTGAGTGCTTTAATTTTTAGTTTGTTTTTCGTTACTTCAAATGGAAAAATGCTTAGCCTTGGAGTTCGAATTTTGTTATTGTATTGGCCATGAAAAATCTTTGCTAACCCCGAAAGATACGGGAAATGACCGGGATTGTACGAAGAACGTTAAGGGTACTCCCGAAGCGGCTTCTATATCAAGACTGTAGTGTAACAGAAAAAAAAACATATGGGTAGTCCAAAGTGGATTTCTGCCAGGAAGATCATGTACGAATCAAATATTTAGCTTCAGATAGATCACAGAAAAAGGTTTCAGAAGGAAGAAAAAAATTTTGCGTGCATTTGTTGACCTAGAAAAAGCATTTAACAAGGTGGATAGAAGTAAAGTTTAGGATGGCTCCAACAAGCAATAAAAACAATATACAGTCATCAAAAAGTATTGTGCCCCCCCCCTATCAGCGAAAATATGCCTTTTCGTGAGAAATGTTTCGCACAAAAGTTTCAGGGTTTTGGACGAGGATCTGAATGGTGATCTTGAAGATTACCTTGGCGTTGACTTTCAAGGTTATTTCAAGTTCAACTTTTATTATTTAAATAGAATTCCCTATTTTTTACACCTCCAATCGAAAGAACGCAAGATTTTACGTTTGTATATGCATCAAGGTCATGTGACCCGATGACCTTCGAGGTCATTCATGGGTCGTATAAACTTAAACAGGGTCTAGACGGCTGATCAGCGAAAATATGCGTTTTCGTGAGAAATGTTTCAGATAAAAGTTTCAGGGTTTTGGACGAGGATCTGAATGGTGGCCTTGGAGCTGACCTTGGCGTTGACCTTCAAGGGTACTTGAAGCTCAATTTTTATTTTTCGAATGGAAACACCTATTTTTAAAACCGCCAATCGAAAGAACGGAAAATTGTAAGTTCAGATATTCATCAAGGTTATGTGACCCGATGAGCTTCGGGGTCGTTCCAGGGCCGTGTAAACTCAAACAAGGTCTAGATGGCTGATCAGCGAAAATATGCGTTAAAAAAAATTAAACATTGTATCCAGATCCAGTCGACTAAGGCGAGATCCATCGTAGGTCTCATTATTCCACAAAAAAAACCCTATGTGCATCCGGTCCGCAGAGGCAAACTCCATTGAGGGTCTCGTCAATCCACAAAAAAAAGGTCATATGTGGATTCGGCCAGTTAGGCGAGATGGTCTCGTCAATCCAAAAAAAAATTCGTATGTAGATCCGGCCAGCTAAGGCGAGATGTTTGCATCAGACCACAAACAATAGTTCGTCTGTGGATCGGGCCAGTTAGGCGAGATGGTCTCATCAGACTACAAACAAAAGTTCGTATGTGGATCCGGCCAGCTAAGGCGAGATGTTTTCATCAAACCACAAACAGAAGTTCGTATGTGGATCCGGCCAGCTAAGGCGAGATGGTCTCATCAGACCACAAATAAAGTTTGCCTCTGCGGGCTGCATCCACATAGGGTTGGTTTTTTTGTGGACTGATGAAGGTCATCGGGTCACGTGACTTTGATGAATATCTGAACGTACAATTTTTCGTTATTTCGATTGGCGGTTTCAAAGATAGGGGTTTCCATTTGAAAAATAAAAGTTGACCTTCAAATAACCTTGAAAGTCAATGTCAAGGTCAGATTCAAGGCCACCATTCAGATCCTCGTCCAAAACCCTGAAACTTTTGTCTTAAACATTTCTCACAAAAACGCACATTTTCGCTGATCAGCCATCTAGGACTTGTTTTCCTTTACACGACCCTGGGACGACCCCGAAGCTCATCGGGTCACATGACCTTAATGAATATCTGAAAGTACAATTTTCCGTTCGTTCGATTGGCAGTTTGAAAAATAGGGGTTTCCATTTGAAAAATAAAAGTTGACCTTGAAATAACCTTGAAGGTCAGCTTCAAGGCCACCATTCAGATCCTCGTCCAAAACCCTGAAACTTTTGTCTGAAACATTTCTCACGAAAACAAATATTTTCTCTGATAGGGGATGGGGGGTCCGATATTTTTTGATGGCCCTGTATGCTGGTAGCAAAGCGAATGTAAGGGAGAATAATGGAAAACTGAGTGGCTGGATCGATATTACGCAAGTTGTTAGGCAAGGATGCGTGATGTCCTCATGCAGCTATTTATTACATTCGTGGAAAAGTGTATAAGAATGGCCCTCTTCGACGACGAAAATGTGGATCTCGGACAGTGAGGGCTATGTGGGGGATCGAAGACTCCCAAAGAATATTGAGGCTCAATATTGTAAATGAAACAAAAATGATGGAGTTTGAAGGAAAGGATGAGAAAACAACATGCAACATTGTCCTAAACGATGAGAGAATAGAAGTGTGTACACGTTAAGGGCATGTGGCATTCAAATCAACCGATCAAGCCAGTCCCAAGATCGAAATTTTTTCCGATATGTAAAAATAAAAGTTAGAAAAAAGCGGAAAAGTTTTGGGAAGTGTATTAATCCTTGCGTGGAGTTGGGAAAGCATTTTTTTTTATAAAAATAGTAATTGATGGTAAATATGTTCTACTTTATCGGTAACACCTGCTGTGTCGGTAACTGCATTTTTTTAATTCAGGCGACAGGTGGCGCTAGAGTTCGACTTTTGGATTTAGAACTTTTCTCATGCACAATTCCATTTAAAGTGAACATAACCTACAATCTCAACTCCATTTTAGATAATTTTGCGGTATATTCAAATTTCGTTACATCAGAATACAAAATTTTAATGTTTTGCTACCTCGTCTATGCGTTTTTTTAATTATAAATATATTTATACAAGTAAAGAACTAATATTCAACTGTGTGAATATTGTAAATAATTAAAATATTGTTTTATTATTTAATATATGCAAGAAGTAATAGGAGGGCACACAGTACTCATGCGTTTAGGACGGAAAATTGTGGCAACCTTTTTATTGGATAATTGAGGAGATAAAAAGATGAACATTTTCTCTCTCATAATATATTTTGGTATGCCGAGCCATTATTTATTTACTACCTCATAAACAATGTATTTGCTAGACATTTACGCTTCCCTACAAGCCAAAATTTTCAAGTTATTAACGATAACCTTTTTTCATAAATAGATAGAGAAATTCGAAATTTTTGGCAAACTGTTTTATTTTCTGGATTTCAAATTTCATGGATAATCAGGAATATGGAATTTATCAAATGAAGGGTGTCACGTAGGGTGGTACCATCATGCACTGGTAAATATTTGTTCTTTGAATATATATGCATATCGCTTCCAAATTTGTTGGACTTTACAAAAAAATTCATGATTTTTTTTTAAACAAAGAAAGTATTATTTACATGTTTCGGAAGCCCCAAAAAGTTAAATAGTATATCTCACAAAAAAGACGCTTTTTCAAATTTAGGACAAAATAGTCAATGTTAGGTATATCAAGTAGTCTCGTCATTTCTCATTCCAATTAGCCATGAAATAAAAATTAAAAATTATTATTTTAATTTCGTCCCCGTAAGCCTATTTTGTAGCGTCTCACAAAGTCACTATAAGTGAAAAATGGTGTTTCTTGAGTTTTTGTCAGTAATTCTTATTTTTTGTGTTTTTTCCACTATAGTTATATATTGTTTCTATTATATTAAATACTAATTTCTACTAATAAGCAAATGTTAAAATAAATTGTTCAAACCATTTGTTATAGTTATTAGCAATTTTCTCTTATAATAGAGTTACAAAGTCTCGTCTTTTCCGAATTTTGTAACTTTTCAGTTAGAGCTAGGAAATAATCAATTAAACTTGACAGAAATAATTATTCAAACCATTTATTATTTTTCATAATAATATCATCTTATAATAATGCTAGAAAGTCGCAGTTTTTTGTGACATTTTTTCAATAAGAGTGAGGTAATAATTACCATAATGTCAAGTTTTCACTTAGAGTTATTTAATAATAATTGAAATTTAGCGCACATAATTATCTAGACAAATTATTATTGTTTATAACTATGTTCTCCTATAGTAATGCTACACAGTTGTCGTTTTTAAAATAATTTTAAAACTTTTTAGCCACTTTTTACTTAGTGACCTAATAATTAATGCAAGCTAACAAACCTAGCTGTTTAAACAATTTATTGTTGTTTATAATTATTTAATCTTATACAAAAACCGCGAGTTTCTAGCAATTATTCAAGAGAAGATAGTTATAAATAATAGTTTAAAACGTGATACTTATTCACTCGCATTAATTATTACACTACTAAGTAAGCAGTGAACAAAAATATACAAATTTCAGAAAAAGCTTCATTTATCTATTTTTTCCTGAAATTTATAACTTTGATTTGGGGTTTTAGTTATAAAAAATTATAAATAAACTTCAGAGAGAAACATTTTTTAAAGCATTTTTTTCTTTTTTGTAAATATATTTTTATGAAGTAAAAAAGACATTTGAAATATTCTTCACATTTACTATATGGTGCTTATCAGCATTATACTAAGAGAAAATAGCTATCACAAATAATAAATTGTTAAAACAATTATATCCGTGCACTTGCATCAATTATTACCTGACTTTAATTAAAAAGTTTTACAACAAAATTGCAATTATTTGAACCATTATTTATGTCAAATTAACATTATTATTGCCTCACTCTAACTGAAAAGTTGAAAAATTCGGAATAAGCCGCGAAATTCTAACACTATTCTGAGACCTTTCAAAAAACAATAATAAATTGTCAAAAGAGTTATTTAAACATCTAATTATAAACAAAAAGTTAAGCTTTATGTATTAGAAACAATTTGTTTTTTAAAAACCGACAAAAAAATTATAATTATAGACAAAAACTCGCAAAACCCCATTCTTTAATTATAGGTTTTTTAGCACCCTATAAAACAGAATTATGGGTTGATATTTAAAAAGTAATTATTTAATCGTATTTTATGAATGTAACCTGAAATTTTCAGTTTCGGCTCGAATCCACGTAATATTGACAATTCTGGATGTGACCCCCGTGACCCCTCAAAGAAGTCACACACATGGGAAAAGGCGCTCACAGTTCATTTAAAATTGAGCATCTATACAAGGTTTAACTTTTTAGATTCCGTATGTATATCTTTCCCCTAGACTTATTTCTTCCAATGAATGACACTAATGGACTAATGAACCCAAGTTAACTTGAAAGAACTAATGGACCCTAGTGGGGAACCTTACGTAACGACTTTGTGAGGATCTTCACTTGGGGTGATTGCTAGAGAGATTCATCAGCAACCTGGGTCGGAGCAGTGTTGCGGAACGAACGTGTTATTTAAATAAATAACATGTGAATTTTGGATCACTACAAAATTTATAAGCCTTTCTCACATTATTCCTTTCCCCTCCGAATGAGTCACGCCTTCCCCGAAAGGGAAATGGCGCAGGTAGGCTCTCGTATTCGCACGTTTAATGCATACAGTGTAACTCAATTGTTTTGAACATCGTAAATACTATAAATTAAATCGAAAACTGTTGTTTAAACTTCTGAGGAATTACAACTATAAATAGTAACTTAAAATTTTTTCTATTTATTTTTAAAGAAAGTTATCAAAGCACCTACGGCTTTGGCGATTACATTCTTATTATAAAACTCGCGCTTCGCGCTCGATAACTTGTGTCCGATAACTTGCGTCTTGTGATTTTCAAACACATTTAATATCTATGAAAAATGTCCCTTAAAATGTATTTATTTATCAGCAAAGCAGTTCTATCTATTTTTTAATTATGAAAATTAATTATATAACTTTTTTTAATTTTCATCACAATTAAAAATGTTATTTGGATAATTTGCAAGTAATTTTGTCAAGTATCAGACATTGACAAAATTCTCTGAAAATTAAAAAAAAATTGTCTAAAATTTTGAAAAAGCTCTAATTTTTTAAATTGTGGGTTAATCGAAAAATTCGGCCTGAATAGTTCTGAAATATATTTTGTATCTGGTGAAAATTTTGAATGAAATTTTTGGATCTATGAAAAAAATTATTTTTTGAAAAATATATAACTTTTCTAATTTTGACAAAAATGTATAAAATTTTAAGAAACAAATTTTCAGAATGCTCTCAATTTTTAAATTTTGTTTAGAAATATCTGATTAACGAACTTAACCTTCATTTTGGGATCTTCAGAAGTGTATCAAATCCAGACTCGATTGGACAAATTTTCAAAAGTTAGCGTGGCTACAACATTCAGTTAACCATACGTACATACATACAGACAGAGAGACAGACACCGACAAAATGTTATGATTTTCGAATTCTGTGCTTGCCGAAACGTAAAAATCCCTCTGAATGATCCTGCTCCTCGTATCAGTGATCCTGTTTGAGTGCTTTAGTCCTTGGAATAAAATAAATTCCGGGACGCAAATGAGCCATAAGTTTGCCTAGAATATATTGAAATTAAGTTGGTTCGCTTTTGTTAAAAATGGATGTTTTCAAATAAAAATGAAAAACTTTAAAAAATTTCCATGATTTTCAAAGATTTCGAAGGGTGTGCGTAAAATAAAAGTTTAAAGTGAAAAAAAAAGTTTAAAAAAGTTTAAAAGTTAAAAAAATCAAAGGGCTTTTTACTGAATTTCAATATTTGAAAATGGTTCCAAAGGATTTTAAAAGTTATTTTTAAAATTCCGCGTTCTTTCAAATAGCTTCAATAAATTCCAAGGCATTTTTAAGAAATTTCAAGGGATTTCACAGAATGTGTACAGTTCTACGAAAGTTAACAAACTTCCAAGCAATTTTGAATTGGTTTAAATAATTTTAAGGGATTAAGCTCTCAAAATGTTTAAACAAATTTTCCACGATTGCAGGAAATATTAGATTTCATTAAATTTGAAGGGATTTTGAATTGTCCAAAAAATCTTATTAATTTAACCTGAATTTGCTTCATTCATCTGAATTTTTCTAAATTCACACAATTCTATTCAATGACATTTTTGCTTTTTATTATATTCTTTCAAATATCCTTAGATTTTTCTAATTTTTTGAAAATATTTTTAAATTGTTTTCAGTTCACAATAACTGAGTTCTTCTCGTGTTTTTTAAACTCCCTTTCAAATTAATTTTATTGAAATCAATGGAATTTTAAACCTTTTTTCCAATTGTTTTAAATTCATTACAATTCAACTTTAATTATTGTTAAGTCTAATAAATCGAATTTAGGTAGCGACTTGACTGGAATTTACTTCCAACCGCAGTAAAATTCCCATTTTCTTTATTTTAATCAGTTGGGTCAGTTTATAAAAGTGATCTCTACTTTATCTATCATCGCAGACTGTCCAGACTATCTCAGTTTACTCTAATTAAATCATAATTTTTATTGCCTTTTTAAATATTTTTTTATTTATTAAGAAATTAAAGTAGTTGTTTGAAAATTTATTCACTTTGTGAAAAATTTGCCTTTTTGGTAGAAAATTAATCTTTATGGTTGGAAATTAATTAATTCTACCTAAATTTTGAATGTACATTTTTGGTTGAAAATTGATATTTTCTTATTAGGAATTTAATAATTTGGATAACATTTGTTTTCTTTAAAATCCTTCTTTTCAGTTAAAAATTCCAGTATTACGCTTTAATATGAACCTTTTTTTTAATTCATCTATTAGGTTGGATACAATTCATCGGTTAAAAGTTAAACTTTTTTGTTAAAAATTAATTTGTTTTGGTTGAATATTCATCATTTTAATTGAAAATCAATTTATTTGGTAGAAATATGAGCTAATTGTTCGATGAAAAGTTTGTATGAAAAGTTTAGAAATATTTAAAAAAAAGTTCTAGGTATTTCAAAATATTTTGAAGGATGTGAAAAATTTGAGAGAATTTTAAAAGATTCCAAAGATTTAAAAAATTTTTGACAGTTAACGATTTTTTCCATCTTTTCTGGTTGAAAGTCGAACTATTTTGTTACTATTTGCCGGCATACTTTCCTGTCCTGGCATACTTCTCTAGCTTCTTTTATGTCCATGCATTTTTTTCATGCAGGCTCTCGTGTTTCTGTGACTTCTTATGTCTCTTCTAACTAGTGTCTCATTCAGACATTCTAACCATGCTTTCCGCGGTCTACCTCTGGGCACGCTGCCATTTACTTTACCTTGATACACTTGTTTCGTTAGTCGTTCATTTGGCATTCTCTCAACATGTCCGAACCATCTTAACCGATTTCTTTCCCATGTGTCTACTAGCGTCTCTTTGATAGTAATAATATCCATATTATATAGACCTGAATAAATATAACCTCAAAATCGACGCATGCATGGAATTAAGAATCACGCGAAACATTAACCCTTAAACGGCCAAAACGCCACTACCGGTACACTGCTTTTCAACGGCCAATAACTAAGACTATTCGACACTAGAAAAAATTGAGACACATAT
>NC_046664.1:98951194-98955233 GCF_010883055.1 Belonocnema kinseyi
TGCCATTAAGACGCCATTTTGAAAATACTAAAACGAAAAATCGATCTTTGAACCATGGATTCTCAAAGTTTAGACATTTATTTCACCGGTTAGTGAGATTCCCGGTTAATTACAGACTCGAAAAGCTTTGGAAAATGGTTCACAAAAAAAATAGGCACGAAAAATCACGTGTTTTTTTTATTTAAACTGCATTTTGGGATAATAAATAAATTTTTTGAGGAATTTCATTGGCACCGTCGGAAAGAGGAGATCTTAAGCAATAAAAATATATGTGTCTCAATCTTTTCTAGTGTCGAATAGTCTTAGTTAATGGCCGTTGAAAAGCAGTGTACCGGTAGTGGCGTTTTGGCCGTTTAAGGGTTAAAATCGCCAGTTTCTTTCAAATGTGGATCGAGATATAAATAAAGACCACTGAAGTTTTCCGAAGCTTTGAGATTTAATTTTTTTAGTTCAAACCTATTCAATTTCACTAAAATTATGTATTTTTTAGTAGTAAATTAATCTTTTTCATTAAAAATTAATCTGTTTGGTTAAAATTTAACTTTTAGGTTCAGAACTCTTGAAATTTAATAAAAAATTTTCTTCTTCGGTACTAAATTAATATTTTTGTTTCAAAATGTAGTTTTTTATTTCAAAATTCAACTTTTTTGGTAGGCAATTCCTGAATTTGTTCAAAATTCCTCCTTTTTCTCGTAAAATAATCTTTTTGTTTAAAAATTTATCCTTTTTAGTTGAAACTTCAACGTTTTAGTATAGTTTCCTTGAATTTGATTAAGTATTTGTCTTTTTGGTAATAAATGAATATTTCTGTTTAAAAATTTATCTATTTGGTCGAAAATGTTAATTTTTAGTTCAGAACTCTTGAATTAATCTTTTTGTTCAAAAATTAATTTTTTTACTTGAAACTTCAACTTTTCAGTGCAGAAATCTTGAATTATATTAAAAATTCGTCTCTTTTGGTAATAAACTAATCTTTTTTAGTAGAATATTGAACTTTTTGGTTGAGAATTCTTGCATTTAGTCACAAATTGTTTTTTTCCGTTAAAAAATTAATGTTTTTACTTACCCACTGATTTCGACTTTCTGTTCAAAATTCGTTTTGGTAATGTAATATAAGTGTCTGCCGCGTGTGCAACACACCTAATTTATAGTGGGTGAAATGAGATTATTTTTCCTTTGCTCTCATTGTCGCAATGAATCGCCACTCCCTAATCATAATGAAGTACTGAGGGAACATTTTTTTACTCGGCGTTTATGCGTGGACCGCGTGGACCCCCCATAACCGCTTTACAGGTGTACGATCAAAGAAATGTTTGGTACGATGAGCCACCTTATAGAGCTTCGCCTAGTGGCCGCCGGACTTCGCGTTTACGTGCCCATCGGAAATTTTTTACAGATTTGTTGATAAATGGAGTACTTAAACGTATTTTACTGTCGGCTCTTGTCTTTTCCGAAGTTTCAGGCCGAGATTTGCATTCTACAAAAAGTTCTTAAATTCAAAAAATTTCAAGGTGAGAAAGAAAATTTTGGAATTGGCAGCGAGTTGAAATCAAAATACGCTGCCGCTGGAGGGCTCCGCTTGTCGGCCTTTGTTCCTAAGCCACAAAGCAGCATCGGCAAAGAACAACAAAACGCTCCAGCGGCAGTGCTTTGACTTCAACGCGCTGCCATTTTCACATTTTTTGACCATTTTCTTTAAATTTTCAAAATGTATATTGAGAATACAGTATGCAAATTTCAAGCAGTTTTATCAGCAAACGGCCAAATAAACGCGAGTTGTGTTTTACAAAACATTGATTTTTGATCAGGAAATTGTCTAAGTTGTCTAAGTTGCCATCTTGTTTTGACATTATACATGTCCCCGAATCAGATCATTATGGTCTCAAAAGTCGATCATTCACTTCGGCCGATCAAAATGCTCTTGAATTCCGTATCATTTTGTTGCATATCAAAATGATATTGATTTCGGTATCATTTTCAACACTTTTTTTACTGTGCACTAAGAGAGAGATGGAACACCGTCTTGAAATTATCGGTATATCAGGACAAATTAAGTAACGAGATAATCCTCAAAGCATATGGTACAGAAGAGACACTAGTTGACACTAGAGAAAAAAATCGGTTAAGATGGTTCGTATATGTTGACAGAATGAAGGACGAACTAGTAAAGGGACAAATGTATGTAGGTAAAGTAAATGGCAGTGCGTCTAGAGGCAGACCGCGGAAAGAATGGTTAGAATTTGCGAATGAAATCCTAATTAGAAGGGACATAAGAAGCCACAGAAACACGAGAGCTTATATTAGAAAATGCATGAACGTGAAGGAAGCTAGAGAGGAATCACTTCGGGTGATTGCTAGTAAAATCGATCAGCAACCTGGGTCCTGGCAGTGTTGCGGAACTAACGTGATATTTTAAAATAAATAAGGCGGTACTTTATAATTTTAACTCATAATATTCTCATCTCATCAGTCATTTGACTTAGTCTGTGACTATGATGAAAACCCGGGTTCACGCGGAGAAAAATGGATGGTCAAAGTTGTATGGTCAAAATTTAGAGAGCTAGAAAGTCTTTCTACATGGTCGAACGGTCCTTCCAAATTTTTTTCGACATGATTAAAAAGACTCTTATTTTATCGCGAGTCTGACTTTTATAAGAACATCAGGCTCACCATCAGGGATAACTAAGGTTTCCTTTTCGGCATGGTGAATACGCACATATTGTTTTCACTCATTTCGACCATCCACGAAGTAACAGATAAGCCATTGCCTATGGTAAATTGCTTGATTTTTGCGCGTAAATCATGGGCGTGAAAATTTAAAGGGTATCACTAATTTGCTAGCATATAGAATTTGTAGAACGCTTGGAGCTTTCTGTTAAAAAAAATGTTTTTACCCAAGATTTCCGTGTAAAGTGAGTGCATTTATTGAGGGTCGATGGAAACTATCTTATTCTGTAAGTACCTGTTTTAAATACATAATTGTGATGTTAATATTTTCCATATGTTATGTGAGATTTAAGACATTTAATTCTAATCTTTTTAAGGTTAATGTTAGTTTGAAGTAGATTATAATTATTTCAGTAATCACTGTTAATTCTAGGATTAATCGATTTAGGATCAACTTGAATTGTATTTATTAATTTAAAACTAAATCTTTATTTTTCAGTCCAGACATTCACTCCTGAAATTCATTAAAGGACACGTGGCAGGGGCAGGGTCGTACTCGTGCTCCTAGATGCAGAGAATGGAGAGCTGGAACTGCAGTGAAAACACAATTAATATATATTGGTAATTAGTCATTATTCAATAATTATTTAATATTTTATTTTAATATTATTTAAGTTAAAATTGAACTATTTTATTGGAAACTCACTTTTTGTTGAAACTTCATATTATCGGTTGAAAAATGCCACTATTTTGTATAGAAAATCTGTCTTGGAAATTCAACTCTTTTGTTGAAATTGAACACCTTTATTAAAACTTCCCTTCTTTGGGGTAGAAAAATAATCTGAATATAACTATTTGGACAATTTGATTGGAAAGTCAACTATGTTGCGGAAAATTCAACTTTTTTGTAAAAGAGTAGTTTTTTTTATTAAAAATATATTATTTTAAATAAAAAATTATATTTTAAAAATGAAAATGTACCTATTCCATATTTGTTTAAAAATTCAAAAATTTGTTTCGTAAAACAACTAAATAGTAGAAAATTCAAATTTTTGTAAAAGATACGTTTTTTAAATAAAAATAATGCTTTTATATGAAAAATTAGTTTTAAAAAATAAAACTTTAAGAGTTTGATTTTGACCTAAAATTTTATTTTTTAATTTATAAATTAAACTATGCGGGTAAAGGTGTATGTAATTTGTTGGAAAAACTTTTCTTTTTTGGTACAAAATTGATCTTATAAACTTAAAAGTTAACTTTTTGGTTAAACGTTAATGTACAGTCTGTCAAGTTAAAGCGTGGGTGGCTTTACTCGCAGTCGGTAAGGTGTATCGACATGATTTTGGTGTCAAAATATTAAGAAGAGCTCCCT
>NC_046664.1:98955333-98962230 GCF_010883055.1 Belonocnema kinseyi
AGAGGGAGCTCTTCTTAATATTTTGACACCAAAATCATGTCGATACACCTTACCGACTGCGAGTAAAGCCACCCACGCTTTAACTTGACAGACTGTATTCAGGGTAGGAAATGGTCCTTGTTTGTTGATTGTTCTTTTTGATTGAGAGCCTTGTTAAAAATTCATCTTTTTTTCTTGAAGCTTCATCTCTTTGGTTGAAAATGTAACTATTTTCATTAAAATTTGTTTAATGTTTGGTTCAAAATTAATCTTTTAAACTGACAATTATACCATTCCATTTTTTGATAAAAAATTGATATTTTTTACTTGAAAGTTCAAATTTTTTATTGAGAATTTATGCGTTTCATTTTTAATTAATCTTTAATGTGAAAATTCTACTGTTTTGTAAAAAATTAATCTTCTTGGTTTGGAAAGTAAAGTTTTTAGTTGAGCAATCATATTTTCTGTGTTCGAAATAAGAATTTTTTGAAGATAATTTGTCTTTTTGGATTTAAAATTAAATAAATTAAAAAAATTTATTTATTTTGTTCAAAATTCGTCTTTTTTTAAAAATTTATTTATTTTGTTCAAAATTCGTCTTTTTTGTAGAATACTAATCTCCTAGCCAGATAATTTGTTGTTTGTTTGTTAAATATTTAAAACCTTTGTCGCAAATCTATTTTTATTGTTAAAATTATTCTTTTTTTAATCAAAAAATTTAACTATTCGATGTTTGGTTCTAACTGTACCCTGTGTATTCAAAAAGTTACCGATTTATATTTTTTAATAGAATATTTGATACTCATAGTCGAAAATTCATCTTTTTGTTTGAAAATTGTTTTTTTTTTAAATATAATTTTCTTAATAGATTTTCTGTCTGGAAATTCAACTATGTGTACCATTTTCAGTTGAAACTGTATCCTGTAAACTGTATAAGTTAAAAATTGTACTTTTGGGTAGAAAGTTCATGAATTTTGTTAAAAACTATTCTTTTTAGGTAAAAATAAAACATAAAAATGAAAGAACAGAAGTAATTTTTGTTGCGGGTTTTTTTCCCTGTAGATACAGTTGAATTTTATAGCATTTAAATAAAACAAGATTAAATAGAGTTGTAACATGTAAAATTTACTTCTTCTTTGTTGATAGTTTCACTTTTTGGTTGAGAATCTCGTGTTAAATTGATTTTTTTTTTCAAAATCATCTTTTTTGTTAGTTAGATAAATGTTTATTTTTCGGCCTGTTGGCCTTTAAAAATTGACTTGCTTACACTTCCATTTTTTTTACAAAATTTTCTTACAATTATTTCTTGCAACAACTTTTTTGTTGAAGATTGATCTTTTTTTTTTCTTAAAAATCCACATTATTCCAAAACATTTGTCGTTCTATCTGTAAAACTTTTATTTTATTTAAACAAATAAATGATTTAATGGTTTTATGCTAATTTATTATTTACATTGTTCTAGGTAATATTTATGGGGCGCCTCAAAAAGCAGGAAAGCAGCTGGCAAGAGACTTTTTTAATTTTAACTATTGTAGTTGCGCAGTATTTAACTTAATCCTGCATTAGTATTACTGTTTAGGTTAAAGTTGATTATATCGTATCAGTAATATCATATAAGTTCTATATAATAACTTCTATTTAATAAAAAAAACTATACATTTATATCTCAAGTATTTATCGAATTTTAACCCTTTTATAATTAATTTATAATTTGTATTTATGTAAGGTTTTTAAATACTATGGTGAATATTTTATACTCTGTATCTGAATTCCGATGAAGTTGTACTAATTAAATAGTGCGATGACTTTTATCAATTTATGAATAGATTTCAATCTATACCAATCATCAATGAAAAAACTACTAATTCGTAGAAAAAGCGTTAACATCAAATTCATAAATAATTATTTTTTATTAATTACGTTTTTAACGATTTTTATATGCATTAGTAATTTTTTGAATAATGATTATTATCGGCATTCCTACTCTAAATCAATTGATAAAGGACTTCCCACTATTTGCGTAGTAGAACCTTATGCCAGTTCAGATATAGAGAATCAAAAGTTTGTTTAAAAATAATTCAAAAATATATATTTGACTATCATAGCGAAATGGCTACGTGAAACATCTAAGATAGTCAAATCGACCATTAAATACGACCCAGTCGAATGTCTGATAAAATCAAATCGACCATTCGAGATTTCCAAACTGCCCCTTCACAATGATCGGGTCAGCCAGCTTGAGATGACGGAGACGACGGTCTGAGGAAATCGAGTCGACTTTCTGAGATTGTCCATTTGGACCTCTTGTTTTTACTTTATAGAGATAGTCGCTTTAGCCATATTCAAGAGCTGTTCTATAGTCGACCCTGCAATATGGTCTGTTTGCACGTTCATATTGCTAAATTGTTATTTCTCTATAAAAGTCTTATTTTTATTTGATCCATTTCATAAAATCGACCAAATTGACTGTTGCACCGTAGATGGCCGAGTCACGTTTTGGTGACTGGGACAGCCGTTATTTTGGGTCGATCCCTCGTAAAAGCATTAAGAGAGTGTATCAGATACGTGGCCTTTAACGAATACCAGTTAAATATCGCTGCAAAATAACCTAAACGCTATAATGGGGAAGAGTGCAGACAACGCTAGACTATAGAGAGATGATCTCTGCCATCAGGAAATAGAGTCCGGAATTCGTCATTCAAGGCACGCACTCGTAGTTCTTTAGCAATAAGAATTTATTCACCGAGCATGATTTTTCATTAAGAATTCCTGTTCTTAAAAATATTCAAGTCCTATTTATGTTATAGCTTATGTTACTCTCTAATCTTCAACAGCGACAATTCTTTGGTTGGCAGCGCTGTTGAAGATTAGAGAGTAACATAAGCTATAACATAAATAGGACTCTATTGTCCATGCAAAGGCTGATATTTCGCTTAATATGCAGCGGAGCTCTCTGATTTTTAGTGAAAAATTTCTTTCTAATTTTGAAACAACTGAGCTCATTGTGTACGGAGAGATTACAAACAACAAATGTGCACTAATCCCGTTAATAATATTTTAATCATGCTGATACGATCAAAAGCTCGATTGTTCTGCTTATCTCTCCTGGAGATTATGACCAGTACAATGCAGCCTCTGAATGGCTTTCAACGCTCGCGCCATTTTGATGATTGCTCTACACCTACTCGATTTACTACCTACGTTTTCAATCTGAAGTATATTATTTAAAACAGCTAAAGAAATAGAATTAATAATGTCCTTTGAGTTTATTTTCCTTTGAGACTCTTGAACTTGTTTTTGACCTTGGAGCTGATTTTGACTTATTGGTACTAATAAGAAAAGTATAGCGGTGTTAGAGAGTAGGTTCACGGCGAATATCTGTGCGTTAAATTTTGAATAACTTAGTTCGGTAAACGGAGGACATTACGGCATTTTATTAAAATTTTACTTTCAGTCATGTAAAATAAAGAGGGTAATATTTGATATGAAACTATCAGTGATTGATATAAACTCATTAAAAGTTAATTAGCGATTCAGTAAGAAATAATACAACTAGATAATAAAGATTACCTGACAGTTGGGTAAAATGAGATGTCGATTACTTATATGTTAGCTAAAATCAGTCGAACTTCTAGTTACAGGTTCAGTGAAAGAAAACAAAGTCTACCGCTCTAAATACGTGAATTCTACATCTCATTTTTGTAAAATTTCGTGCGTCAGCAAAAAAGAATATTCTTGCCATAACCAGATTCTGTGGAAGGTCATATACTACTGCACACATCCTTACATAATTTAACTTAAACAATTACATTAAATTACAATACATTACATATAATATAGTCGCACGCTTTTAACGATATTAAAACTTAAAAAAATCGAAAACGCTTGGACGGGTTTCGAACCACCTAATCGTTTAACGCGTTCGATCGCTAACGACTAAACCTCACGCCTAACTTAACACTTAGAATATCGAGAAGAAAATCTCGGCTATAAAGTTAGAGAACGAGTACGTCCGGGCCGTTCAATAAATATCTGGTCCCCGTTTCATCGAAATTTCTTATTTTAACATTTTATTAATACACAGGCTTATAAATTTAGAGGAAGTAAATAAAAACATTTGATTTTTTTAAACTTTTGTAATCCTAAAGCCCTAAATTATTGAATTTCCAATATTTTAAATTTATGCAAAATTGAGCATTAAAAACTTACAAATTAAATTTATATAAAATCTATTAAATCAAATTAGGTTAGAATTTATGGAATAAAATTAAAAATGCAAACTAATCTATTCATTTGAATATTTTCTTACTATTGATAAATTCCGCTTCTAAAACAAGTGAAAATCTCAAAAAAAATCTTGCAATCTATACTTTCTTTTAAGTGAATCGTTAATATAAAAAAAAATCAACTTTATATGATTCATTTAATAAAAATTCACATTACTTTATGTACCTGAAGTTCCGAACGTTCAAATGAACGAAATATTTTCCCCCATTTCTATTTTCCTCATAAATATTGTTCTAACTGTAATTTAAAATATGCAATATACATATTTATCAATAATAACTTATTTTCAATATAAATGAACAAACATTTGAGCACTTTTTCTGATTTACAAATTCATCAGCAACAAATTTCGTTCATTTGAACGTTCGGAACTTCAAGCACATTACTTTGCGTTATTTTATGATACATTAGTATGAAAATAATACAATCCTTATACCAATTATTACGTATCAGAATTTTCACTTTTAGACTTGAGATTTTACATAACTCTTTTTTAATATTTATAGTCCTGTTTTGTATTAAATCCTAAAATAATTGTAAACTTTATCTAAATGCAGTAACGTCCTCCATTTACCGAACTATTTGGGTAAATTTTAATGAACAAATTTTCTCCATGTGAGAGTATATCGTGTGTCCGAATGCCTCACCTAGAAAACAAATCATTCTCGTTGCCTGGAAACCAGTGGGGGAGCATTTACCATAAAATCGTCCAAGTATTGGTAATTAAATGTGCATCGTCGCACCGATCTAGATTTATAATAGCAATTAAGCCAAGTCTCCGCCACCTCAAAGTGCTCAGTAGGTATTAGCTATCCGATAGAGTAATTATCGTTAATTGCAATCTCCAATCAAGAAAGAGTCTGTTCTCGGTCGAGAACGATGACCTCAAGATGGCGGATCTAATTAGGAAACCAAGCCTGCCTTGTCACGCTAATCACGCGTCTGTCAAGTTAGCACTCATGGGACTCGAATCCTTTCGATTTTGAGATAGTTGCTGGCTACGCTGATAAAATACGCTTCTCTCATTTTTACCAATCAACAAAAACTTCTTTTTGATTGAATATTGATTATTATTGAAGTAGAGATTTCCTTAAATAAAGTTTAATATTCTGGTTGGATTTGCAAGGGAGTATGAATCTAACATTTATCACATTTTCGTAGGTCACGTAGAACACGTACTCGTATTCGTTGGCGGAGGCTGTAATGGCTCTTCATATAATTCAAGAGGAAGCATCTGGAAGACGAGGAACCCGCCGAAGGCCCTCAATTACTTCCCTATCTTCGCAAAGTGTCTTGAAAAAACATAATTAAATTATCTTACCTTGAAATCATGTTTTTTCCAGGCCCCTTAATTTATCTGGCGTCTCAAAATGTTGAGTATTAAAAAAACGAAAAATGAAAAAGCTTTAGACCTGTACAATACAGAAATAATTTGATGGGGCGTAAAAAGTTGTTGAGTACAAATCGCCATCAAAGCGTAGATCAGTAAAACTGATCAAGGATAAGAAAGACGACATCAGATCGTATTGTGCGCGCTAATGTTTTGCATTTGTATCAACCCGTAGGTACATGCCTCTTACTTAGTTCGATCGCGAAAGTATTCATCTCCTCTTAAAATGTTAATCAGCGAAAATCTCGCTGTTTCTGCCAGTGGACGAAGAATTACAACGAAATATCAGCCTGCGTACGCGCAATGAGGTGCTCATCTCTAATCAAAATAGTGTGACTTGGCTGTTTGAATTAGCATATACACCTAATTTTCATGTACCTGAAGTTCCGAACGTTCAAATGAACGAAAATTTTTACTGCTAATTATGTAAACTATAAAAAGGGCTAAAATGTTTGTTTATTTATATTGGAATTCATGTATTATTCAAACACAATTATAATGCATACTTTAAAATGCAGTTGGAACAATATTGATGGATAAAATAAAAATGGGGAAAAATATTTCGTTCATTTGAAAGTTCCGAGCTTCAGCTACATCTAATTTCTAATCTAATCTAATCTCTAATAAGAGCAAGAACAGTTTTGACAACTAAGAATGAAAGATTCACTGGCGGGAATTTAACGTTTGCATCATCAATTGAAATACTTATGTATGAAAATTTGATCTTCGGGTAGATAAAACATTATTCTATCAAGTAATTACCAAAATCAAACTTAATTACATTTTAAAATATCTATAATTTATAAATAAGCTCAGGCTTCATCTTTGAGGCAAGTGCAACCAAAAAAATGGTAAATCCACTATAAATTTGGTCGGTAATGCCAACTAATAGAGCTGTCAACAAAGCAATTTTTTCTGTTTCAAATTTAAGTGGGGCGACCCATGTAACACCTCAAAAATAAGCGTATTTTTCGGATTTTTTTGGGGGATGAAGAATATAACCAATATTTCCAAAACTTGTATGAATTATTACGGCACTTTTGAACTAAAAAATACACTTTTTTCAGCCATAAATAAGCATTAATTTTTTTATTCTAAGGGCAGATGTCAATGTGCTGGAAGTAAAAATTACCCATTATTCAAACATGCCAAACACAATTTTGATTGACGATATTTTAAATTATAAAAACGTCAAAAATTCTCTTTTTTACCTCACTAATTATAGAGGGAGTGAGAAACT
>NC_046664.1:98962240-98966805 GCF_010883055.1 Belonocnema kinseyi
ACCCAAACCTAAAAGGTTAAAAATGACAAGTTTGATTGTCGATATTTGAAAATAAAAAAACGTCAAAAATTCTCTTTTTTTACCTCCCTAATTGTAGAGTGGGTGAGAAGGTTCGGCAAGAATCTGAAAACCACTTTTATATGTCCTCACCTAAAATGTTAAAATTGATACATTTGATTGTCGATATTTGAAAATACAAAAACGTCAAAAATTCTCTTTTTTTACCTCATTAATTATAGAGTGAGTGAAAAAGTTCAGCAAGTCCTCTAAAACCCACCCCTACTCTACACACACATAAAATGTTAAAAATGACAAGTGTGATTGTCGATATTTGAAAATACAAAAACGTTAACAATTCTCTTTTTCTATCACACTAATTATAGAGTGGGTGAGAACGTTCGGCAAGACTCCTAAAAACCACCCTCACTATATCCACACATAAAATGTTAAAAATGACAAGTTTGATTATCGATATTTGAAAATATAAAAACGTCAGAAATCCTCTTTTTTATCTCACTAATTATAGAGAGAGTGAGAAAGTTCGGCAAGACCCCTAAAAACCACGCCGACTATACCCACACCTTTTTTTTTTATTACACCATTAAGCCATTTCCCTTTCGGGGTAGGCGTGACTCACTCGGTAGGGAAAAGGAGTAGTGTCTGGAAGGGATAGAGATTTTTCAGATTGATCCAGAATTCTCGTGCTATTCAAGTAAATAACACTTTCGTTCCGCAACACTGCACCTACCCAGGTTGCTGATCAATCTCTCTAGTAATCACCCCAAGCGAAGAACCTCACGAAGTCGTTATGTAAACTTCCCCACTTGGGTCCATTAGTGGCCAAGGTCTTTTGTTTCAGGCGTCATTCACTCTACTGACACTCTTTTTATTAACTATTTGCCGCCATACTTTCCTGTCCTGGCATACTTCTCTAGCTTCTTTTATGTCCATGCATTTTTTCATGCAGGCTCTCGTGTTTCTGTGACTTCTTATGTCTCTTCTAAGTAGGGTCTCATTCACATATTCTAACCATTCTTTCCGCGGTCTACCTCTGGGCACGCTGCCATTTACTTCACCTTGATACACTTGTTTCTTTAGTCGTTCATTTGGCATTCTCTCAACATGTCCGTACCATCTTAACCGATTTCTTTCCCATGTGTCTACTAGAGTCTCTTCTGCACCACATTCTTTTAGAATTATCTCTTTACTTACTTTGTCCATCCGGATTTTCCCGCATATCATGCGCATGAGTCTCATGTCAATTGCGTTAATTTTATTCTTATCTTTTTCTTGATAAGCCCATGTCTTGCTACCGTATAGTACAGTCGGTACAAATATAGAATTATGTATTGCCATTTTAGCTTTATTTGATATATTTTTACTTATGATAAGGGGACCTGCTCTACCAATAACCTTCTTACCTTTATTTATTCGTCTATCTAATTCCTCATTTATTTTCCCGTCCCTAGTAAATAAGCTACCAAGGTAGGTATACGAACTTATCAACTCGTTCAATTCTCTCATCATTTAATAAAATATTGCATAGTGTTTTCTCACTCTTTCCTTCGAACACCATAGTTTTTGTTTTATTTGCGTTAATTTTGAGGTCCATGCTCTTCATGCTTGCATCTAGTTTATTCAACATTCTATGTAAGTCTTCGATAGACTCTGCCATAACAACCTTATCATCTGCGAACGCTAACCCACGTACCCTTACTGTTTCGAGATCCACACCCTCTTCGTCGAAGAGAGCCATTCTTAAACACTTGTCCATAAATAATATAAATAACCATGAAGACATAACGCATCCTTGTCTAACTCCTTGCATAATATCAAAACAGTCACTCAGTTTCCCATTCAATCTTACACTCGCTTTGCAACCTGTATTTATTGTTTTTATAGCTTGTAGGATCCATCCAGTGACTCCATACTTTTTCAGGACTTCCCAAAGTTTACTTCTATCTACCTTGTCAAAAGCTTTTTTTAGGTCAACAAATGCACAGAAAACTTTTTTTCCTACTCTCAAACTTTTTTCTGTTATTTGCCTTAAGCTAAATATTTGATCCGTACATGACCTTCCTGGCATAAATCCACTTTGGACTTCCCAAATCTTTGCTTCTGTTATTTTCATTGCCCTACGAACAAGTATTTTTTAATATATTTTACTTACGGTGCTTAATAAGCTAATCCCTCTGTAATTATTGCACTCGCTTTTATCTCCCTTTCTCTTGTATATTGCTACGATAATCGCTTTTTTGCAATCGTCTGGGACGTCTCCCATTTCGAAACATAAATTTATCAATTCGCACAGTCTATGTGGTATGCACGCGCCACCGTGTTTAAGCATTTTAGCGTTAATATCTTCTACCGCGGCAGCCTTACCGTTTTTCAAGGTCTTAATTATATCCCTAACCTCAGTGACACAGACTTTTTCAATTGAGTTTTTAAACGCATCGTGTTCAACATCTCAGTTGTGGTGTCCTATAGCTTCATCTCCGAATTGTCTTCTAAAATAGTCTCTGAAAGCCTCTAGTATTCCGTCTGCATCATATACCATTTCCCGCCTACTATTTCTCATGTTGGCAAATTCTGTACTTTTGTTTCCATTCATTTTTTTATAAAGTAGTTACCTGCTTCCTTCAAAGTCGTTTTGTATTTTTATCTCTTCTTCTCCTCTAATTGTATCTTTACTTTCTTTGACTAATCGTTTAAGTATCCTGTTTTCACGTCTATAATCATTTCTACGTCTATTTCTTTCCTCATTGCTAAGACCTGCGATGTTCAAAGTTCTCTTGTACGCTTCTCTCTTTGCTTTTTGGGCAGCCTGAATGTCATCATTCCACCACGCATCACCAGACATTTTTTTTACAACTGCGGTACCACACACTTCGATCGTACATCAAACAAGGATATCCCATAACATTGTCCAGGCGCCTTCTATATCGTTGTTTTTTATACGGTCCTCCTATGTTGCCCTATCTATGCTTTCGATTATCTCATTTTTGAAATCTATTCGCATATCCGGTTTCTGTAGGTTCTCAATTTTGATTCGCGTTTGTTTTGCTTTCTTGGTTCTCTTTTTTCTTCATCCCCGACCTAGGTTAATTTTTGAGATCAGAAGGTAATGATCAGTATTCCATTCAGGACCCCTCATGACTCTTGTATCTTGGACTAACTCTCTTAGTCTTTCATACGCAACAACAAAGTCAATTATACTGCGGCTATTCCTTTAGACCAGGTGTACATGTGGATCATTTTATGCCTAAACTAAGTATTTGTAATGAACAGACCTCTTTCTAAGCATAGACCAACTAATTTATCTCCGTTATAGTTTGTTCTTGGATCCCCAAAATTACCTAATACTCTTTCTGTATCCTGATTTTGGATGCCCACCCAATTGTTCATGTCTCCTAGTAGAATTATTCTTTCCCCATGTTCGCAAATGTTGACTGTGTCATTTAAAGTGTCCCAGAAGGCGTCTTTTACTTCTCTAGGATCACTATCCTACTTTCATTCTAGCTCACAGCAGTCTGGGAGACACGAAACTATGGTCTCCGACATGCTGTTTTGCTCCTTCATTCAAAATCAGACCTACTCCTTGTTTACCATGTGATTCACAGTCTACTCCTGACCATATTTCAAATCCGCTTTTCAACATGCCGTTCAGTTTCGCATCCCTTTTTCTTTGTTTCGGGCACACATAAAATATCTAGTTTCTTCACGTCCATAGTTTCACGCAATTCTTTTACCTTGAGATCATTTACTCCCCTAGCATTCCAAACACGCAGTCTCCATTCGTCGCCTGAAACATGAGCTTTAGATTTTCCGTGTGCATGCCTTTTGTCATTAAAAGTTCCAGTCCTTTCCGAGGCTATTTTGTAGTTTGTATTATTCATTGTTTAGATTATACGCCCAACTAACACCTTTATGCAATAAGTTTATTTTCTGAGTCGAATTCATGTCCAAGTTAAGTTTCAAATCCTCATATGGTGGAGATTGTAGTTCTAACGTCAGTCCCACCAATTATTAAAGAAAATTTTTTATTAAATTTGAAGTAATTGAATAATAAATTATTTATAATAGTATAAATAAAATTCATATGTTTGAAATTTGTTAATAAAATTATATTTTTTTTAATTTTTAAAATTTTTAATTTTTATTAATTATATTAATATGACCGTTAGGTGTATCTTAAAGTTTATAAATTTGCCTAAATTCTTAGGCAAAGAGAATTATTAAAGAAAATTTTTTATTAAATTTGAAGTAATTGAATAATAAATTATTTATAATAGTATAAATAAAATTCATATGTTTGAAATTTGTTAATAAAATTATATTTTTTTTTAATTTAAAAAATTTTTAAAAATAGATAAAATTTTGATTTTAATACCAAAAATTAAGAATGAAAATGATCATTTTTAAGGTCAATGATGCTAAGTATTTTAAATTTAAATTTATGTTTTATAAATTTAATTTAGGCAGTATTACAAGTAATTTTTTAAAATTTTAAGTTAATTAATTATTATTTTATTTAAAATAAAAAATAATTTAAAATAAAATTAATT
>NC_046664.1:98966905-98968726 GCF_010883055.1 Belonocnema kinseyi
TATTATTTATTAATAAATACTTGATTAAATTTAAATTTACAAGATTCTTCCTCTCCTTTAATAGAATGATTGATTAAATTTCATGATTATACTTTAATAATTGATTTAATAACAACTTTTATTATTATTTATATAATAATAAGAATTTTATTTAATAATTTTATTAATTTAAATATTCAAAACCAAATAATTGAAATTATTTGAACTATTTTTCCTATTTATATCTTAATTTTAATATCAATTCCTTCATTAAAAATTTTATACTTATCAGATGAAATATATTCTCCTATTATTTCAATTAAAAGAATTGGTCATCAATGATGTTGAAGATATGAAATTCCTGATTTTAATAATGTAAATTTTGAATCTTTTATATTAAGAGATTTAAATGCTTTAAATTTATTTCGATTATTAGAAGTTGATAATCGTTTAGTTTTACCAATAAATTTACAAATTCGTATATTAATTAGATCTGATGATGTAATTCATTCATTTACAGTTCCTTCTATAGGAATTAGTAGATGGAATACCAGGACGAATTAATCAATTAAATTTATTTACTAATCGTCCAGGTTTATTTTTTGGTCAATGTTCAGAAATTTGTGGGGCTAATCATAGATTTATACCTATTGTAATTGAATCAACTAATTTAAAAATATTTTTAAATTGAATTAATTTAATTTAAAATCATTAGATATCTTAATTTAAAGTAATGATCTTTTAAATCATTTATAGTATAAATAATATAAATATAAAACATTCTTCTAATGAAAAAAAAATTAGTTAATTATATAACATTAATATGTCATATTAAAATTATTATTATATTTAATATTTTTTTATTCCTCAAATAAAACCTATAAATTGATTATTTTTATTATTATATTTTATAATTTTATTTATTTTTATAAATAATAATTTATATTATTTTAATTATAAAAATTTTTTAAATAATAAAATTTTTAATAATAATTTAAAATATAAAGAATTTAAATTTAAGTGATAAGAAATTTATTTTCTGTTTTTGATCCTTCTACTAGAATAAGATTTTCATTAAATTGATTAAGAATATTATATTTTATAATATTTTTACCTTCATTATTTTGATTTAGTCCCTCTAAATATTTAATTTTATTAGTTATTTATCTGAATTTATTATTAAAGAAATAAAAATTTCATTGAATAAAAATTTAAATTTTTATAATTTATTAATTTTTACATCTTTATTTATTTTTATTATACTAAATAATTTTATTAGTTTATTCCCTTATATTTTTAATTCAACAAGTCATATAGTATTATCAATATAATTATCTATTAATTTATGATTTGGTTATATATTATTTGGGTGAATTAAAAATTCTTTTCATATATTTATTCATTTAACTTCTCAAGGAACCCCTTATATTTTAATACCATTTATAGTAATAATTGAATCAGTTAGAAATATAATTCGTCCTTTAACTTTAGCTATTCGATTATCAGCAAATATTATTGCTGGTCATTTATTAATAACATTAATTAGACAATCAAGAAATAATTTAAGGTTAATTATAATTATTTTTATAATTTTAATTCAATCTTTATTAGTAATTTTAGAAATTGCTGTTTCTTTTATTCAAGCTTATGTTTTTTCTATTTTAGGGTCTTTATACTCTTCTGAAACTAATTAATTAATGAAAATATATTTTTATAATCATCCTTATCATATTGTTACAATAAGACCTTGACCAATTTTAATTTCATTTAGAATATGTATTATAATAATTGGTAGTATTAAAATATTTAATTATTTTAATTATAATTTAATAATATTAGGAT
>NC_046664.1:98968826-98981508 GCF_010883055.1 Belonocnema kinseyi
TGTAACGACCTAAAAGGAGAGTATGTTGAAAAATAAAACCGACTTTGGCCAAAAAAACGTCTCCGTGTTTCATTTTTCAGGGACTTATCAGACTGCCTAGTACATGGAGCTCACGCGATTTTGATCAAACTTGATGAAACTTTTGTGTTAGGTAAGAAAAATTGAATGTTAAAATAGTTTTTGATCGTCATAAAAGTATACTAATTTTATCAGGGTTACTCAACGTGATTAGTTATATAATCTTATGGTAGCAAAAAACGCTAGGAGCATGGGAAAATTTTAAGGTTGCATTTTAAAGTTTTGAGTATTATGATGAAAACTGTTTAACTTACTAGAGACTGTTTTCAAATATTATTTTATGGCCGTTTCAACTTTATCTCTGCATAAGTAAACCGTAAGTGTAGTTCAGGTAGTCATAAAATAAAGATAGGGGCAAGAAAGGGTCGTAAACGTGATTGATTTCGCTACTTCTTCAGCGGAGTCATCTTATGATTCTGATTAAGTATCAGCAGAAATAAATGAGGGTCCTTTAGAAGCAGTGTGACTGAAGTGGTAAAGTGCTTAAGGAAAATATTGTATTCTTTTTTAAATCTGACTAATTGAAAACTGAAACTGTTACATCGTTAAAAAATGTATGAATTTTGAATTCTAGTAAATGAAATAAGTGGGCTAATGGCTTGCATTAGAAGCTGTTTTTAATGTTTTTACTTTGTAGCAGAAAAAGTATCTGTCATCAAATATTTCTTCATTCAACTTAAAAGATGAAATTTGAAGGCTAGATTATTTAGTCATAACATTTCCGTTTACTTATAAAAAATAATTTTCTAATATTTTTCATGAAACATTCAATATTTATTTGTCGGAAATATAAAAATACCTTAAAAATTTCACTTAGTTCTTTATTCTGACTGCTGCAATCCATTGTTTCATGACGCTGTACTTTATGTTTTGAAACCGGAAAACGATAAAATTGCGTTCTAGGTGGAGAATTTTTCATTGTACTTTTACAATTAACAACTCAGCAAACTCTCAGACCCTTTGCTTTAATTTCCTCCATAATTCCTATCTAAAAACAACAAATTAAAGAAATATTTTTGCGTGTTATACGAGTCAATAAAAACTTACAATCAGTTCTTTAAGTCCTCTTTAAGCGCATATTTTATGTAATTTAACTTTTTCCGCGCAGTATATCTCCTCTCATTCAAAAGATATAAACGTTATTTGGGAATTGCAAAGGTTCAATATTTCGCTAAGGAGTGTTCTGGTAGCCACGTTGCGCAGACATCAGAGACTGTAGGTTCAAATCCTTTATAGGAAAGCAAATTTTTTCTCTTATTTTTCTAAGGTGCGATTAAGTCAATGCAAATAAACAATTTAATCTTTGTTTTGAGTAATTAAAATCATATCGTTACGGTCATTAACGACTACTATTAGATTAACCATCAGGGATAAACATTCATTAGCTAGCCATATCGGTTTAAGCTCTTAAAATAATAACTTTTTGAACTTCCTTGCTTTGAAATCCTTGCAGCTTTGTTAATTTAAAAAGAGCAATGATTAATTCTTGAAAAGTGTAAATGGTTGAAACTTATCGTTCTTTTGATTTATACACGGAAAACAATTTGTTGAGGCGAACCAGCGAATCTAGAACATGTTAAATTCAATGAAAGTGTTCGTTTAAATTAGGTGAAGCGTTTAGTTTTTTATTATTAGACCATTAAGCCATTTCCGTTTCGGGGTAAGCTTAACTCACTCGTTGAAGAAGGGGGTAATGTGAGGGAGGAGTTATAGATTTTTAAATTGATTTAGAATTCCCGTGTTATTTTTCTAAAACAATATGTTCGTTACGCAATACTGCTCCGACCTAGGTTGCTGATCAATCTCTCTAGCGATCACCCCCAAGTGAAGAGCCCCTACAAAGGCATCATGTGAAGTTCCCCACTCAGACTTCATTCACTCTACTGGTACAGTCCACAGCGTCGTGGTCAACGCTGTGGACTTTACACTCGATGGACCCAAGTTCAATTCCTGCTGGGGGTAGGTTTTCCATCGAATTTTTCTGTTATAGGTTAATCAAGATTTAAAATTATATGATTTGTTTGAATTAAACATGTATATTAATAACAATGATAATTATAATTTAGGTTAAAAGAATCCAGATGCTTATTTAGGAAAATATGTACTACAATTAAAGTACTAACTACTTTATTGCACTCGCGCATGGTCTAGGCCAAAGAAATATATTTTTGAATCAAGAGATATATTTTTGTGCTTCAAATATTCAGAAATTTGCTGTGGGGAAATATTTGCTTGAACTTAAAATATATTTCTTTCCTTCAATTCATATTCCCCCATCTCAAAGAAATATTCATTCCAAATCATGCGACATTTATTTCAAAAAATGAATCATTCATTTGGTGTAAAATATATATTTTATGACTTAAATTAATACTTCTTTGATTCAAAGAGACATTCCCTGCGACCAACAGGTGGTATTTATTTGCGTCTAATAAATTTTTCTTTGAAAATAAACCGGACTTTCACTTACTTCAGCCAAGTAAAATTCACTTGGTACCAGTAATTCTTTTTTCAGTGTATATTCACTTGCTTCGTCAGTCGTTCATCTTTCATTCTCTCAACATGTCGAAACCATCTCAGCGAATTTCTTTAACATGTGACTAGTGTCTCGTTTACGTCACATCCTTTGAGGGTTATCTCATTACTTACTTTGTCCATCAGTGTATTTCCGCATATCATGCACAGGAATTTCATTTTAATTGCATTAATTTTATACTATTATCCTTTTTTTTTAGGTCAAGATCTCGACACCGTACAGAACGTCCATGTACCATTACTGTACCGAGATCCACACCTTCTTCGTGGAAGAGCACCTTCCTTAGACACTTGTCCATACTTATAATAAATAGCCATGATGACCTAATGCATCCTTGTCTAACACCTTCCAAAAAATCAAAGCAGTCACTCAGTTTCCCATTTACCATTATACTCACTTTGCGACCAGCATAATACATATATTGTTTTTATTGCTTGCAGGAGCCATCTATTGACTCCATACTCTTTCAGGACTTTCCAAAGTTTACTTCTATTCACCTTGGCAAACGCTTTTTCCAGGTCAACAAATGGACAGAAAACTTTTTTCCTTGCTCTCACACTTTTTTCTGTGATCTGTCTGAAGCTTAATATTTAATCCCTACACTGAAAAAAAGGATTACTGGTACCAAGTGAATTTTACTTGGCGTTAATGATAGCGATAACGTTCGTCCACGTGTTCTTGTCCGATACGCGTGACGAATATAACTTGCAACATCCAAAAACACTTTAGAGATTCTTATTGCTTCACTCATGGATCATGCTTTAATCATTTTTTTAGGTAGCGTCGATACGTCCATGCCCGCGTTGCAAAAGTACATAAAAGTGCTGACTGTCTAGATGTTTAGACTCGTTCTTTTCTCAGAAAAGAAGTTCAATTTATTAATTATTAGTTCCCCAATTCTAGACAATTGCGTCAATAAAGGGAGAAAATATTTGGCGATTAGTTTACGCATTGGTGTGTGTGTGTGTTTTACACCAAATCAATTCATCAGGAGAAGTTATTAATTAGCCTTTCGCAATTAAATGATTTATTCAGGAATAATTCTACGGTGTCATACGTACTCGTAGATCTTTGTAATGAAGAGTTTTACTTCGGTTGTAATTTTTATTTGAAAGCATTTGCTTTCCACGTTTTCATTCTTAACCCCGGAACCCGGTTTTCCTACATTTCTCCAATTCGTCTTTTTTTCTTCTAATATGTTTTCAAAATCCTTTATTTACCTACTCTTTTGAGTGAAAAACGCATTGAAATAAAATAGTATCCCAAGTTTGAGATTAATAAATCTGTAATTTTTCTCGCAACAATGCGGCGTATTTATTGATGGCACTTCCTAGTTTATAATAGGTAATATCAAACTAGATCATGAATTTAGACACACTTAATAAGTAAGGTCGGTAAAATTGAATCTGCTTCTAAATATAATAGTAGGTATCCACTGAAATCGTTGCGCCAATCACCATTCTCGTTTCATTAGCTACTTCGTAACCTCGATTAGCTAATTCAGACGGCAATTCTCTACTCAACGTTCCGACTCTCGGCTAAATGAATCAAATTCACTAATCGATCATTTGACCAGGCGATTCAAATTTAAATTCAGTAGCCAGTATGTCCTTCTCTTGATCTCTGGATTAATGTTCTTATCCTGCAATGAGGTCGCTACTGTCGTTACATAAGGCGTCCTGATTGTGGAATCGATTTGCTTTGAAATCATAGTAGAATCGTGAAACTGAGACTCGAAAGCGAAGCGCGAAATCTCAGCCCCTGATCTTATGTAATCTAAGAAAAATGTGTTGCTGCATGAACTATCATGTATCAAGGCGAAAAAAATGGTCTGTTTATTGAATCATTTCAGATTTTCTGGATTTAAATTTGAATTTAAACTTTAAATTTAAATTTGAACAATATAGGAATAATTTGTATTCATTCTCTTGTTTGAGTATATGTTTTGTTCGTTGAAAGATCTTATCAATCGATGGCTATCAGCTTTCGACGATCGTTCATCGCATTCTCCTTTTCCGAAGGCATATACCGATCGAAGGCAACAGATCCATGGGCTTCCATTTCGAAATATCGCAACTCTTGAATAATTCATACAGAAACCGCCGTCGTCTGTCGTCGTCCAGTCTGCAAGGCGAAAGATTTTGCGCTGCCAGTTGGATTCTTAGCGAGAAGATAATCGGGATGCCATGCCAAAGTGATTCTTCTTTTATTCTCTCTTTTTTATCTTTCGTTTTTCCTTTTTCTTTCCATTTTTCCCCGCTTGAAAGTGGTCGCGGGATTTCAAAGCTAACCGGGTCACGGTTACTCGTCGCCCAAGACACGGGAACGAGCACCACACCATTATTTTCCCATTGTTTCTCTCTCGCGGCAATCCTACAGACTGTAAATTGAAATTACGATAATGAGCCTCGTACTTGCTATCGCAAGAAATGCTGGATGCGATCGCAAGCGTCGCCTTCGCAAGAATCTCAAATAGATTTACGTGTTTTCTCCAATACTCGTTACTTGGACATTGTTTCAGAGGGGAACAGAAAGAAGTTTCTTTTATGAAAAGTTATACTGAAAATTAATTTGGTGGCCTTGTGGTTTCATAAATTAATCATTTCTGGCTAATTTTAGTAAAGAAATTTATATTCCAAATTTTAAATCGTACACTTCTACAATCAACAACCGGAAAAATTTGCGATGGTGCGGATTCCTGCTCGCACTTCTAAAAACCACTCCCATTGGGGTTGTGTTGGGAAATGAGATGCAAAGTTTTTGTTATTCTATAGTGACTCATTAACACATTCCAAGAAGAAAAAAATGTTTGTTGATTACGAAATTTTTTTTTTATAATTAAAAGTTTGAATTTTAAGCACAAGCGCGTCAAAATGTCTCCGTGAAAGGTTTGCATGTCACAGTAAAAACTCTGGAATAAATTTTGTTGCAGGCAGTTTCAAGCTGGTGTTTTATTTCGCTCGTAATTGGGGTACGAAACTGCTCGATTGTTTTTACCGCAAAACTGTAAAAATAATTGAAAGCAGGTGATGTTTCATATCCCAAGTTTGAATGAAACGATACCTCTGAAGTGGTACCATTCACACTACCAAGACTAATTTTTGTTGCAGGTTTATGGTATCCTAAAATGAGCGTTAGATTCACGCTTTGCTTTTACTGTGGTATTATTCTCAAATAATAATTAATAATCATTACGAAGAGAATAATTACATAACCTGCGCAAGTCCAGCCATTTCATTTACGAGTTACGGGCATAGCGATAGTACTCCCGCATTCCATGTCAATGGAAAGAAGTTGCAAGGTTTTTGTAACATTTCCACTAAGTAGTCTTTTCGTCTTGCCCGGCAGACTGCTTCTGCCAGTTGCCGGCGTATTTCTGTATATGGCGAGAAACAAATTAAAAAATTTTTTGTATCTTTATTTACCCTTGAATCACGATCAGAGACAAAGCACTTATTGGGTAATAATCTAAATTCTTTGCGAGATTCGTCGATTTCCACTTTCATTATTTGCGAATGCTTCGCAGTGTTACCATATAAAGCTCTCTATATGCGAGCTTATTAATATCCAAAATATTTTGTTTCAGGGGTCTCTCATCCCGCTGATACTCTTCATCATGCATTTCTAATAAATTATATGTCGCCACACTTTCCTGTTCTGGTATATGCTTTTTTAGCTTTGTTTACGTCCAAAGATTTTCACATACAAGCTCTTTTGTTTCTGTGGCTTTTTATATCTTTTCGATTCAGGGTCTCATTCCCACATTCTTATAATTCTTTCCTCGGTCTGCGTCTGGGTACGCTACTGTTTACCTAAATATACGTATTTCGTCAGTCTTTTATCTTATTTTATACCCTGTATAATCGTTATGGTAGAAAACTCCGCTCGCAACCTGAAAAACCATCCATGTATTTATACAATTTCTTTAATTTTGCATTCCGAAAAATTCATTTTAATAATCCGCCAAATAATACTGGTGGTAAGAGAGTTTACCCCTAAAATCCACTCCAAATCACTGTAAATCCTAAGGCGTCAAATATTGATCCAAAAGTCTTCGTTGCAGTGGGGAAATACAGTTGAGAACTACTGCAGCAAATTCATTCACTTTTAAATTAGTAAATTTCCTTTGATTTTGTACCCTGGAAGATTCTCTTTGATACTTCCCCCGAACAAGAACTTCCACTCTTATCCCCAAAAACCACGCAAAATTAATAGTGAACATTTTTAACAATCGGGTAAAGGAACATTTTTTTTAAATAAAAAAACAAAATCAATTTTAACGAATTTTTTAATTTTCCTTTCGCTTGTCTTTTTCCATAAAAATTGTAAAGAATAAATTTCGTGCAAGGAAAGTCTTGTTGATCTGGATAATGGCAGGCTAGGGCACTCTAATCTATTTTAAACAAGAAACCACGCGACGCGTAATAAGCAGAGTGTGGTAGTCTCAACCCAGCTCCTGTGTTAAAATTGCTGATCGGCTCGATAAAAGAGTCGTATCGTGATTATTAACTAAGGGGTTACTCTAGCGCAAGGAAAACTTGAATGAAACCTGGAACAGCGGGGAGGTTCAGTATGGCGCCACATGCAATCCTATTCGTATTTTTTTCACTTCAAAATCAAACCCAGCATTAGTTTCTTCCTGTAAGTAGTACTTAGGAGTAAGTACACTTCGCACGCTACGGTAGCAGTCAGGCGAAGATCAGCTAATTAAAAATCCGTCCTGAGAGTGCCCGCGGGTATCTTGTATTCAAATGATTCAGCATGAGGTTTATGTATGATCTCGAGGCGTTCTCTTTGGAATGAATGCATCGGATGCTTAGGAGCTATCCGATTTCTCGATCCAGTTTCCGCGTCTCTGGGCTCGTAAGTCTAAAACTGGCCACTATAAATAGTAATGAACAGTGATCATTTGCCTGTTCGAACAACGTAGAAAGGATTGTTTACCTTTTGCATCAAATTTCAGCGATCGATCGATTGGATATTTGAATGTAATTGTACCTTTCGAAATTTTTTTTCTTAAAAAACTGTATTTGCTTCAAATAATATGGACGTGGAAGGAAATTGACCTAAGAATTAAACTCTATCTTGTCTGGTTATCTTAATTGAATCAGTGAGGATTGTACACTCTTTTAAGGTTTAACAACTTACACTTTCATGCAAAATGCGATTCGCAATTAGTCTAGGATAATTATCATTAATTTGGCAATTAAAACTAGTGGTGACATTGGTATTTATTACTTTTTTTCACATCAGGTTTATTGTTTGAGTTAGCTATTTTCACTCAGCCCCCCTGGGCGTGAAAAAGAAAGTGTCGCTGGAAAGGAAGTCGAGTCAACATTAGCGTCACTAATTTCTAGACATGATTTCACAGTTATCTTAACCTAACAGTATTTCAAATCAGCCAGTTCGAACTCGGTTCGGTGGTCATCATGACGACTGAGCATTTAACTTTCTCGTAACTTTTTGCCCTCTTCTTCCATAAAATTCTTTATTTCTGTCCTCCCTGGAACTAAATGCGACTTTTAATTAAGCTACAGTTTAATTAAGCATATGTAGTCACTAACCTTAGTCGGTCGAAAATTTTATGGTTGAATATATTTTAAATCTCTATTTTTTGAACTCTATATTAATAAATCAAATCTTCTGTACTTGTAGCTTTTGCGAATTATTTTGTGTCTGCTCTTAATTAAAATTATTGAATTTTGAATTCATAATAGTTAGTATTTTAATCTGACCTTAGCCAATGGGCGTGGCTGTTTATTCTCCAAACAAAGTGCATTCATGTTCAAGTTGGCTGCACCTGTCTATTAGAATGGTCCAAACTAGATCACCACCATGTGCAAGCTTATTCGCCAGACTTTACATGCCTCGAGTAACTTTATTACAAATTTTCTAATTATTCTAAAATAACTGTGCTTCACACGGAAAAGTTTGCAAAGTCTGTAAAGTTCGTGATAGAGCTGGTATATGAAATAATTCTCAGTATATCTAACTCCAAGAATAATTTCTAAGCTTAAATCACCCGTATTAAATTGTGCAGGATGCAATTAACTTAACTCCTAATACCTTGCGTTATAACTTTATGAATTATGAGTAATGTGAGACACTATTTTCTGTTTCAGGTATGACTCTTTCAATTTATGAATGTAATTTACCAATATGTAAGTATGCATTTCCAATAATGAATATACACTAAAAGCTTTGAGAATACATACACCCAGGAAAAAGTTTTGTTGAATCAAAGAAACTTTCTTTAAATCAAAGAAATTCTAGTATTGATTAACGGTAAAAGAAACATTTGTTTGATTTAAAGAAATTTTTTTATTCGATTTAAAGAAATATTTCGTTAATTTAAACGGAAAATTTCTTTAAAATAAATAAATATTTCGTTCCTTCAAACTGAATAATTATTTGAATTGAAGAAATATTTGATTGCTTCAAATGAAAAATTTATTTAAATGCATGAGAATATTTTTTTAATAATCGGATTCGACAACTCGAGTTTCAAGAATCTGAGGAAAACCTGAGGAAAAAAAGTTTATTTGAATATTTTTTGTGTGTAAATGAATTTTATTCTTTCCTAATTTACAATTCTTCACGAAAATGTAAGGTAGAAATATCAATTGTGCTGTATAAAAGTATCTATTTACACGGTAGAAAGCTGCTATTTTTTCTGCAAACCCCTACGATGCAAGGATGTCGCGCAGTTCTTTATCACACATTTTAGCGATTTAAATTATTACAAAGAGCCGTCCGCCTCCAAGCCTTCGCAAAAAATTGAAAACACGTCTTCCGAAAGACGCGGTAACGTAAAATAATTATTACATACAAATAAGTATAACGTGGATTGAGTAAAATGCTTTTTGAACCAAATATATAATTCGTTGATTCAAATAAGCGTATTTTAAGTTAAAATAAACACATCTTTTTAACTAAACAATTTTTTAACGGAAATAAATATTTATTTGGTTCTAAGATGCGGTATACTGTTAAGAATAAACACATAACAGAGTTTTATTTGAATCAATATTTAATGCAATTATAATGATTATAATTTATAATAATTTTTTTTTTCATTTTCACGAAGTAAAAAAACAAATTTAAAGCACGGCCAGTGCTGAGAACCAATTTCTGTTGTCAGACCATATAATAAGCTCTGCGCGCCTGGCGACATGTATCAAGTTATTTCCGAGAATATTTCCAAAATATATTTCTTTACGTGATGGAAAATTTTATTGAACACTGAAAAAAGGATTTCTTGTACCAAGTGAATTTTACTTGACTGAAGTACGTGAAAGTCCTGATTATTTTCAAAGAAATATTAATTTGGGGCAAATAAATATATTCACTTTGAATGAAAAAAAATGATTTCGTTCAGCCAGGCGAATGTTAATAGACTTAAGTTAACATTGTTTTATTAAAAAATATGACCTATTGATCAGAGTGAAATATTTCTTGTCATTAAAGAAATAATAATTGAAGACAAAAATATACGTTTTAAACTAAATGAATGACTCACTGTTCCAAATGAATGTGCCATGAATGGGAATAAATATTTCTTTTAAATGAGTAAATGTAATTTGATGAAAAATAATATATTTTAAAGTCAAGCGCAAATATTTCCTAAGTTCAAAAACTATTCCTCCGCATCGAATTTTTGAATATAAGAAGCAAAAAATTATACCACTGATTAAAAAAAAATACTTCTTTGACCTAAACCATATGCGAATGCAATAAAGTAAGTTCGTCCTTCAACTGTAGTACGGAAACGTTTGAAAATGTACCAGAATACCATAAACGACGTTTCTGTACTTCATTTGAATAGAAATTTCGCTAAAAATTATTTTCAAAGAAATTAAAACTAGGACCAGTTTTTGACATATTTTCTTTGTACCTTGAAATTTTTTGAACCTAAGAACTTTTTTTATATGTAAAATATCGGTCTCAAACTTCGAGAAGTGCAAGAGCCGACAGTAAATTATGTTACGTACGTTTTTTTACATCTCGCAGATATTTTAAATATAAGAAAAGATCTTAGATTTAGATTTCTTTAATCTAAAAAAGCATTCAACTGAAACAAATTAGGCCAAATTAATAAATTTTTGATACAAAAAAGAAATTACTTAGTTGGAATCAATGTTTATCTGTTATGGATAATTTAAATCTAGTAATCAAATGAAATATTTTCTTCAACTAAAGAAATAAATATTTATGTAAACACAATATTTTGTGGATCTAAATAAATAAAGTCATTAGTATAAATGCATGATCTGTTTGTAAAAAAGAATATTTTAAATTTAATTAATATTATTTTCAAATAAATCATTATTTCTTTGGTTTAAATAAACCTAAAGACTTGATTCAAGTATCGAAAAATTAATTGATTAAAATGCGTCCGAGTCAATTCAAAGAATCAAACTCATTGAATCAAATAAATATTTCGTTGAACGACTAATGAAATTTAAACGAATATACGTGCTGGTTGAGTCAAGAAATACATTTTCTTGTATGTAAGAAATATTTATTTGAACCAAGAAAATAGAGCCAAAAAATTAATTTCTTTAGCTCATAGTGTATGATATGATATGATATTGTATGATCATATTGTATGATATTGTATGTGTCTGGTTTAAATAAAAATTACCACTGTTAAATAATATGTTCTCGATGCTAAAAAATAGGATTCAAGTACATTTTTTTCAGTGGAAATTTTATTTATCAGGAGAAACACATCTTTTGTATAAATAAAGTAACACTTAACGCAACCTGAATCGAAATTTAGGCCCTACTTTGAAGCCGTAACTCCTACCTTAGTAGTGACTGGAAGCTGTAAAGTAGGTTCTAAATAAGCAGCGATTTCAATGTAACTTAGACCCTACTTTGACGCTAAGAGTGTCCGAAATCGGCGGTTTTTCGACGTTTAGAGTCAAAGTAGGGCCTGTATTTAAAATAAATTAGACCCCCTTTTAAAGCTCAATCTACTACTGTAGGACTTGTGGCATCAAAACAGGTTCTCTATAATCTCACACCAATATGGATGAATAAAAATAATTTTTGTTATGAATCAGAGGAAAAAAATATCTGTGATATAAATATCAAGGATATTCGCAGTTATTTTTTAGACATATTATTAATAGAATTTTTTATTATGACGCTAAAGCATAGTGCGCTGAAAAATCCGCAAGTACTAAGAAACTAACCCGAGGTCGCACGCACGCACTGGGTATTTACCAAACGCCTAACGCCCTAACCGATTCAGCTAACGGAACGCGTTAGGATGTTTTTGATCAAAATCATTAGCACTTATCCAATAATTCAAGGTCTAAAATCTTCTTACATCTGAAACAATTAATTGAATAATTACTTTTTTTAACTTTCTGTTTCGTTAAATATTTGAAACGAATGTTGAAGAGTTCAATATACATTAATTATATTTTTTATAAGTTTTATACGTTATACGCTTTAAAAGAACTTGAGGCTACATATTTGAATTTGATTCTGTGTTATTTATTACTTAACTGAATACAATGTCAAACTTGCTGATTTCAATAGAAATATCTTTTTATCTCTTTATTAAGCAAAGATAAAAAAAGTCGTTCAGCATAATAATTAATCCAATTATACTAAAAATACAAATATTAAGTTCAAGATTCAATCTAATATTCATCAGGAAATAAGTTTCTATTAACAATAACAATACTGGGCTTATACCCAATTGTCTCGTCGTCTCAAAATTCGCGATGAGTAGTCAAATATTTTTCATACATTTGGCTGTTCTTATTCTCCAATAAATATGATAAAAAAATTAAAACAGGTAACATTTTATAACAAAAAGAAATGCTGTTTACTCTTAAATTAAGTGGCAGACAGTTAAATAGTAATATTCCTCTAAAAAAATGTTTCAGAAACTCTCAATTATTATTTCTTAGTAACAAAAATGACCAAACCATTGGAAAAGTGGTACTGTTCCTTGGAAAAAAATGATTTTCTCCAAAATATCATGTTGTAAATAAATTAAACGTAATACTGTAATTAAAAATTGAATGACAATCTGTGAATTTAATTATA
>NC_046664.1:98981608-98985458 GCF_010883055.1 Belonocnema kinseyi
AAATTTCTTATTTTATACATAATATTGTTGTTAGCGATAGAAAATATTTTATTCTTATAATTTGTTGTAATTTTCTTAATCACCTACATGACTGTTTAATAAACAAACTTTCATTGATTATTGATGAAAATGTATATGATTACTTATTAATAGACAATATTTAGTAATTTTCCATGATGAATTATCATTCTCATACAAATTTTCAGAACTTTCAGTTAAGAAAAAATATTTTTCTGTGATTAAGCATTGCAAAGAAGTATTGATTTATATATAAATAATTAATGCCAATTAGGTTCAATCTTGCATTAAATATTTTTGTTAATTAAGTGTGCATTCAGTCATTAAGATAGGGTCATTATTGAAGGGGAGGTTAAACAGCGTCAAAGTAGGGTCTTGAGTTATAAAATTGTAGGTTCTAAAGATTCAAAGTAGCTTCAGAGAGGTGTTACAGCCTTAAAGTAGGCTCTAATGTTTCATTCTCTAGGAGTTAAACGTTTAAAGCAGGGGCTATCAGTTTAAATAGCGTCAAAGCAGGTTCTAATAAGGAGCTGCAACTTCAAAGTAGGGTCTAAATTTCGACTCGGAAAAGTAGCACATGTTTAACAGGAATAATAGTACCAACCCTATTATAAGAAAAAGTGTCTCTTCCAATCAATTAATGTCGCGTTTAGTTATTTTAATATTTCTTTGATTCAAAGAAACTAAAATATTTGTTTCACGCATCGATGATTTGCTTATGTAAACTACAATGTTTTTTTAATTTAATGGCTAAAAATTATTGAACTATAGAAATATTTCCTCGGATCCGAAAACGAGAAAGAAAATGGAATCATAGAAATGCATTTCCTTGGATCCAAGAATTTATTTTCAGTATACCAACTTAAAAAAGATATTAGAAGTTGTATGTTAATTTCTGTATATATGACGGTACTATCATTTTGAACATCTGCCATTGAACATCAATTTTTCTCAATGTGTAATAGTTTTATCGTTTGCACTTCAGCATGTTATTCAATTTAAAATAAATAATCCACATTGCGTCAATAAAGACATTATTTGTATCTCAGGTGAAAGTTGTCGTGAACTTTGACCTAGAAAGCAAGAAATGTGGCCCGCAAAGACAAAAAAGACTGAGAATTGCGATTATCTTTTAGATTATCCTCAACAACTTTGAGCTCGACTTATCTTGTTCAATTTACCCTTGCAAATATGTAGAACGTTAGTGTTGTTACTTTGTTATAAAACATTTGCTCCTTTTATCTCATACATTTCTCTAGTATAAGACATTATTCTTTCCTCGTAAGATTGATATAAGGGGGGGGGGGGGCGTAGAAAATGAGCAGGGTCCTTGTGACCCTACAGGACTTGGATCTTTAATGAATTACTGTCAGGGAA
Source organism: Belonocnema kinseyi (assembly GCF_010883055.1). Classification (NCBI taxonomy): domain Eukaryota; kingdom Metazoa; phylum Arthropoda; class Insecta; order Hymenoptera; family Cynipidae; genus Belonocnema; species Belonocnema kinseyi. Next base: position 98,983,004 of record NC_046664.1, read on the forward strand.
TGTCACTCACCAACCGTAACGAGAACTGTATCGGGACTAGTACATCTAATGTAACTATAGATCTTAAATCTGGTGTAAGACGATCAATCATTGTTTGGAATAATATGGAAACCACAGTCTTTCAGTCAGGTGTTCTTTACTTCATTACGGATTTTAGATTACGCTGCCGAGATTGTTTTCTATCCTTGATACATCATATCGATTGTCGGGATCTTTTTGTATCAGGTTATCAATTAACATCGTATTACGTGTTGTACACATTCTCTTGATGAATCATTACTGTTTATAAATTTAAACATTTTCGTTTAAATAAGTAATATTTTAATTTGTGATAATAAATTATAATACTGAGAGTATGGAAAGGTGAGAAAAGTTTCAAAGGTTTGTCCGATCAAGAAGCATGACTTGGGTGTCACTTCATTTCCTGTTAATCCACCCTTATCCTCCTTGACTCTTTTTATTTTCATACATCAATTCAATGTTCATGCGTATTTCCTGCATCATTGTTAAGTTCCCTCAAACCTGGTAACAACAAAGGTTATGCTCTTCTATACACGTGTACTGACTGTGGGTAATGGGGTTTACCATCGATTGAATTCACACAGAGTAAGGGTGTGGTATTCAAACAGAGGTCATTTACCTGCTCGAGGCTGTAGATATTTCCTATACTACACGTCTATTTACTTTTCGTAGTTATGAGAACTTGTAGACAAGAGGATTTTTGATAAGAATATATATGTGCTTCTGAGGATTCAATTGAAGCTCAAATTATATGAGATTTTGTGAACGATTAATTATTAATCTCATACGTTTTTAATATTTTACATTATAATTATACGCCAACTACACCATTCTAAGGCACATTTACATTGGGACACTTTTAGAAATGTATGTAATTCTAATATACAGCTGTATACTATGGATATAGCGCATAAAAATTATTCACTAAAAAAAAATAGTTACAACTCCTAACAACTATAAACATAGGAAAAAGTAGATCTAGTATAGTCAATGTGAACGTAGAAAATTTGGCATTGCACTTGAGTGCGTTCAACAATAATCAGGTCAGAGGAAGAGGAAGGTGGAAGTGACATTATGTTGTGTACATTATCGACGTACTGTTCAATAAAGTCATTAATGATTGCCCATTGTTTTCGAGACCCTAAAGCCTTCTGTCTATTGCCAATCCGAAGGCACAAGAACCTCAGTGAATACGTTCATACAATATAGATTCAACGTAGCAAATTTTTCATGACAACTCAGCATGTGCCAATGGCCAGAAATCAATTAAAATTAACAATATTTTTGTTTTTTCTCAGAAGATATTACATTTGAACAAATCCTGTCAGGAATTCTGTCAATCCCTTAAATGATTTTTCGGTGTTCACCGCGTTGCAAACGAATGTCTGTTTATGTAGCTCCAACAACAGCATTATCGCAAATCTTTACTTTCGCAAATGTTCTTCGAATCCTGTGCGAACTTCTTTACTTACTAGGGGCGAATGTTGTACTTCGTTAAGTTTACGGAATTTCGTATATATTTTATATTATGAAGTATAATGAATATAATTGTTTTTTAAGGCAGGCAAAATAATGGATGTGTTAAATTTTTTTTGAATTAATTATTCCTTGCTTCATTCAGTAATTTCGCCAACCTGTAAATGGATAATCACAGACAGTTTGGAGTAGACTCAGTAGACCGTAGGGTAAATGGAGATAAACTTAAATTTTTTCTTTGCATTTATAGCTTCATAATAATGAAAAAAGCTGAAAATCGCAAGAATTAGGCATTGCCCAACAAAACCCAACTTTTTATTTCCATTTCAAATCTTATCTCGACTTTCCGAGGATGTGGCAGTTGGAGGGAGAAACGCATAGCTGAAGATGCCCGAGGCCACCCTTTGTGCGTGCCACCATAATCAATAGGCGTGGGTATCGGGTTGCATCACACCATATAATGCTGTCTGTAAATAATTCTTGGTATACCAACGATTTATCGTCATTTTCCTTAGCTTTGCGACAATAAATGGGCAAATTCCGGATTGCGGGCAAACCTACACTGAAAAAAATGTTGGCAAGCAGCTGACTTAGTGACAACGCAGCGCCACCGCGACGTTTGGTGCAGCGGCCATACCACAATTATGTAAGCTATAGTACCAAACGTGCGAGCAGATCCTTTCCCGTGTTTTGGAAACGCAGCAGCCCACAAAAGAGAATGAAATTGCCCCACGAGTATAAACTATAACTGTATAACTCCGCGCGAAGCTTAGCGTGGGGATTCCGTGCTCCCGCCTAAAGGGAACGTTACTGTACCAATACTGTTGGGACTACAGCGTGCCCAATATAAGAGAGGATACCTTGGTAGCTTATTTACTAGGGACGGGAAGATAGATGAGGAATTAGATAGACGAATAAATGAAGGTAAGAAGGTTATTGGAAGAGCAGGTCCCCTTAT
>NC_046664.1:98985558-98998790 GCF_010883055.1 Belonocnema kinseyi
ACCCAAGTGGGGAACCTTACATAACGACTTCGTGAGGTTCTTCGCTTGGGGTGATTGCTAGAGTGATTGATCAGCAACCTGGGTCGGAGCAGTGTTGCGGAAGGAACGTGTTATTTACTTAAATAGCACGAGAATTCTGGAATAATCTGAAAAATCTCTATCCCTGCCACACACTACTCCTTTCCCCTGCCGAGTGAGTCACGCCTACCTCGAAAGGGAAATGGCTTAATGGTCTAATAATAATGTGTCACAAGTTGCAGGCGAGCAGCGCGCGACGCATTTGGTGTTCCAGCTCTACCACGTGGGCGAGCAGCTCGCTCAAAAAATGTTGACTGTAGGATGGACTGGTAATTCCGCAGATTACCCGAGCAGTGTCGGGCATGTACGAAACTTTTCTTTACTTGGGACTTTGCCCGATGCGTCCTTGGTCAATCTGCGGAGTTCCCCTGTCGCAATGGGCAATGTACGAAATGCCAAAACTATTTTTGATGTTTATGTATTTTACTCATCCTGATGCTGATTTAACTTTCTTAACAGGATTCGTTCTATTATAGGTCTATTTTAAAGTATATTCCCCGGCGAAAAAATTATATATAGTGAAAAAATTAGGTATAATTTGCATTCGTTTTGTACAAATAATGCTTAAAATTAATGGAAATTACATATAATAATTAACAATTGAACAAATAATTCATTAATTACATGCAAACCCTTCAGCAGATTAAACAAAAAATGTTTGAAATATTATTCTAAAATGTAAACTTTATTATTAAATTTTTCAATCAAATCTTACAATATTAATTAATGTATCAAAAATTATAAAACATACACATAGAAATCATTCTAATTCAAATACAAATACAGTGTTACAATTATGAATTACTTTATGCAGCAGGGATTAGATCCATGACATTTTGAAACTATAGATAATAACTAATATTTCCCTCGTTGTATGACCTATGTCTAAATTCCCCACCTGGATGGTATGTACAAATAGAAATTAAATACATATTAGTAGAAAGGAGAATGTACCTGAGCTTATCTACTTCTTCATAATAGTAAATGATATATTACTTAGGGATCGTCTAGTTTCGACGTATGGATATCGTCAAAGCAACGAATGTTGGGATACAGCCCTATATGGTTGTAAAACATAATTAAAATGAGCATTTCGAATACGGGAAAATATGAAAAATAAATATATAAATTTAGACTTGAGTCTAGATGTCTTCGCCAGATCTGTCTAGATAATTAACTAATGAGAAATTTACCATTGGTTGAATTCTTGACCAATATTGGTTGGGCACACGGCGTACACCCCCCTAAGCTTGATCCCAAATAGGACTAATGATGAGTCTTGGAAATTTCCGACTGGGTATTGAACATAAACAGTTCTCCTGCATATCGCATTTTCCATCAGTTTGAGTTCAGCAGCCAACTTAAAAACTTCGAGTGGAAACATTATTAGTGCACTATAATTTAGACCAAGTTACTAAATTGTTTAGCAACAATGAGTGACATTGTGACAAGTGATGATGCGATTAATGAAGTAAATAGTGATATGAGAGACAAGTTCAACGAAAAAATAATAAATCTAGTTGAAAGTCAATCGGGAAACACGATTCTTATAAATTCTATTTCAAAATACCATGAAATATTCAAGGAAGTAGAAGAAGCTAAAATAAAAACAAAAAAGTCCGCATTGGATTACGGACTCCTCAGTCGATACGATGTTATGTGTATTGGAGGAGTTAAAAAACTAATTGTGCCAATGAGTGAAGCGAAAAATCACATTAAATACTAAGTGACGAACGATGAAATTCTTGACGTTATTAATACTGCGCATGTTGAGTGCGGTCATGGTGGTCGAAATAGATTAGAGAAAGCTTTATCTGTTCAGAACGCGAATGTTACCAGAGCAATTATTTTGATTTTCCTCAAACTGTGTGTTATAAGTGAAATGATCCTAAAAAAGGCGTGGTTATGAAGCCCTTGCTTTTTAAAGAGATCAGCGCAAGAGCGCAAGTTGATCTAATTGACATGCAGACTTGCAAAGACGGGGATTACAAATTCATTCTCAACTATCAAGATAATTTGACAAAATTCGTGATGCTTCGTCCCTTGAAGACGAAAACAGTTTAAGAAGTGGCGTATTCTTCACTCGACATATTCTGTACGTTAGGAACTCCTTCAGTCCTTCCATCTCACAATAGGCGAGAGTTTTCTAACCGTATCATTGAATGACTGAAGGAAACGTGGCCGGATTTATCAATAGTTTACGGAAAACCTAGACATTCGCAGAGTGAAGGCAGTATTGAAAGAGCTAATCAGGCTGTGAAGAATATGCTTGTTGCATGGATGGAAGAAAACAACACGAAGAAATGGAGTGAAGATCTTAGATTTCACCAACTGCGGAAAAACCATACTTTTGATCGAGGCATCCATTACTGAGGAAAAGATATTTTTAATTCAAGCAAAAAGATTTGTTTGAATAAATATTTTTGATTCAACACACCTTCTTTATGTCAATTAATAAAACATTTGTTTAATTTTAATGTATGGCAGATATTGAAACTCATTGAATAAAATAAATTATGTTTGATACGATTTGTTTGATTTAAATAAATGATTTCATCAAGCCAAAGAATAATTTTGTTTAAATGGCTTATACCTAAATTAAAGAACGTATTTGTTTGATTCAGACAAATAATAGTTCATTGTGCATCCGCTTCAGTTTCGGGGCGCTGCAGCGTCACTTAGTTTTAGGCATTCAAAATGGTGGTTGATTCGTTGAATGTGTCAGCGTGTTTGTTCCCGGAGTATGTAAGCAGTAATGTAAAGGCTGTACCTAAGCGAAGCCTTGGAAATTTGCAAGTTACATTGGACGAGATAGTAAAGGGTTGGTTTTCCACCAATTCCAGATAGTTGCAAGTTTTATTTCTAAGTAACTTCAGACATATATGTTAGATGTTTTGAGAAAATTGCTGGAAACCTGGGACCTATCCAGCGATTTAATTGAAATTTTAAAGAAAAGTTATTTTCTTGCTATATTCTTAACCCTATTAAAAAGATTAAAGACTTTATTTCGAGCTATAAGCAAATTTATTTATAAATCAGAAGTTTATCAAGTCCTGCGACTTGAAATTTCGATATTACACAATTTTCCAGATTTATAATTTTTAAACATAAATTAAAAATTTATCAGTTTGTAAAATTTTTTGTTATAATTGTATTCACTTTTTTTGTTTTGATTTCCCAATTGAAAACTGCCTAATCTTTAGCTGATTCTCATTTCTTCTGTCGCTGCAGTGAACAGTGCATCATCCAGCTACGTGATAATCCATGACGATTATCACCCGCAAAAATGTAAAAAATTACGATTATACAAATAAATTATTCGAAAAGTGTCTGCATTATATTTATTTCCCAGTAGTATTTTTGAAACAAATAATTTATTCGCCAGGAAAGCATTAAAAATTATTACTTGACATGTTTACAATACGAAAGAAAAAAAGTTGAGAAAAAGATTCGAACCCATGGCAGCATGGTCAACAGTCAGACTCTGGTCCACTGGACCAGCGGATCTTGATGGGAGTCCATGCACGCGAACTGGTAGAGTTTTTGCACCCTTGGCTAATGTGATTTACAAACGTTCATAGTTCTTAAAAGGGACCAAAAAATCCGGGACACGTGTCTTATTATTTTTGAAGTAATATCGATTGATGATAGTCTCATCAAAAAGTCAATGTCCCAGAAGAGGTTTTCCCCTTTGAGAATTGTAGCCTTGACCCACGGTCGATAACGAAGGGCGCCCTGATTCCGCGTACAGAGTGATGGTAACAGCTAGCCTGGTGGTTGATCACAATACAGTCACAAAAACACAGAGGGGGCATTTATGTTCTCTCTGCTTTTTGCTCCATTTTCGAAACGAAACTCGCAAAATTTGGGGACACCATCTTCAAAACCTGGCCCTTTGGAAGAGCCGTGAATCTTTAGAATTATTCCATTATGTAAGAATTGTGAGTAAAAAAATAAAGTAGCAAACGATTCTAATCTTTCAAATGCTGCCGCCTGCTACCCGCTGGTTTCTATCTTACGCAAGATTCATATTTGTCGGGAAAATAATCATTTCCTTAATACATTTTTTGATTTTCCAACATTTTATTGATCCGAGTCCCGGGACGGTTGGATATTTCCTCAGGGAAAATATTTGTCAAAAAAGTGAAGGTCATTCCTGAAGTAAATTTCAACGAGGAATTCAATGATGACCTTAATTTTGACCTTGAAATTGACCTTCATGGCTTTTTGAAGATCAACTTTATTGTTTTAAATAGAAACCCCCTTTTTTATATCTGCAATCGATAGAGCGGAAAATTCTACATTCAGGTACGTACCCAAGTCATAGGTAAATTGTAACGGTTAAGGTCATTTAGAGGTTATTTGAAATTAACAAAGTTTTCCAAGAGGTCAGTGCAATTCCTGAAGTAAATTTCAACGAGAAATTCATTGGTGAGCTCTGTATTGATCTTGGTGATGATCTTCAAGGTTTTTTCAAGGTTTTTTCCAGGTTTTTTCCAAGCAGTTCACATTTACGTTTAGCATTACCCAGGAACAACGACGTGGAAGTAGTAAATTCTGTTCCCTTTGGACAATACGAATCATCTCCCTATCAATCAAAGAAGCCTGTTGCAGAATCCGATTCTGCAATTCGTCTAAGCTTTGCGGTTGCGTTGAGTATACTTTGCTTTTGAAGTAACCCCAAAGAAAATAGTCGAGAGGCGTCAGATTAGGAAATCTAGCAGGCCACTCGATTTCACCCCTTCTTCCAATCCACCTTTGAGGGAACTGAGTATCCAAATATGCTCGAACCTCCCTACCGTAATGAGCCGCTGCTCCGTCCTGCTGGAACCAAATATTTTGAAAATTATCGCCTTTAATCTCAATTATTTTTGGTACGTCACGCTCATCACTAGCTCAACGTAAACTATGGTGTGGGTTTTCAACAAATGCTTGGGCTATGTCCATCTGCATCTCCTCAGATCCTGCAGATTTAGGCCGACCAGATGTCTGAAGGTCCTTGATAGATCCATAATTCATAAAGCGCCTTACAGTTCTTTCAATTGTTGATTTTGAGACAGGATTTAACCCTTCTCCATTGGGATTAAAAAGCAAACGAACTTCATCTTAAGATGGAACTCGATCTCCCCAACCATGCATCAATAATACAGATACCCTCTCTCGTTTCGAATGTTTAGCTTGCGCCATAATAATCTTTTAGCGAAAGATAGTAAGTATGTACTCGTAATATGTAAATTTAGTTTCGATTCGTAATATTCGTATGGAAAAACGGTATAGGACTTATGGTATCGCCATAGGTATTGACTTAGGTATCGAAAAACGGTATAGGACTGTATAACTCTTCGGGCAGGAACAGAACTCTCACCAGAACACCTGGAACTTTTAATGAAAAATTTCCTTATGATTTTAAAATATTCAAAACGCTGTAACCAAGATCAATACAGAGCTCACCAATAAATTTCTCGTGAAATTTACTTCAGGGATTGCACTAACCTCTTGGAAAACTTTGTTAATTTCAAATAACCTCTAAATGACCTTGACCGTTACAATTTACCTATGACTTGGGTACGTACCTGAATGTAGAATTTTCCGCTCTATCGATTGCAGATATAAAAAAGGGGGTTTCTATTTAAAACAACAAAGTTGACCTTCAAAAAGCCATGAAGGTCAATTTCAAGATCAAAATGAAGGTCACCATTGAATTCCTCGTTGAAATTTGCTTAAGGAATTACACTGATCTCTTGGAAAACTTTGTTAATTTCAAATAACCTCTAATTGACCTTGAACGTTACAATTGACCTATGACTTGGGTACGTACCTGAACGTAGAATTTTCCGCTTTATCGAATGCAAGTGTAAAAAAGGGGGTTTCCATTTAAAAAAAAAACAAAGTTGACCTTCTAAAAGCCATAAAGGTAAACTTCAAGGTCAAAATAAAGGTCACCATTGAATTCCTCGTTGAAATTTACTTCAGGAATGACCTTCACTTTTTTGAAAAATATTTTACCTGAGGAAATATCCAACCGTCCCGGGACTTTTTAGACACCCTGTATATGGAATCAGTGCCGTACCTATTTAAAAAATTCAAAGTCGGATTGAACGAACACTCTTAAACATGAAATACACTCTTAGAAAAATCTGTATTAAATGTAATACAAATGTATATGAAGTCATTGGCATAAACGATAGTTTAAACTTAATACATATCAAAATATAAAAAGGTATACAATTGGTATATTAAATGTAATACATGTGTATATGCATTTTCAGATAAGGTGAAAAATCTGATTATATTCAAAATAAAGTAACTGGATGCGTTTTTCTTCTGCTTTAAGAAAGCAAGAAAGATTCTTCACAATCCCATATTATTTTTAAATCGAATAGTTTCCATAAAAACATGACAAATATAATTGTGAAGAACCTTTCAAGGAGTGTAATGAAATTTTGTAAATTAAAATTGAATGAAAATAACTAATATTACCATTAGTTGATTAAAATACAAAAATATGGAAACAACTAAATTTAAGTACAAAATCATTACCTCAATTTTTTTTTTGTTATAATATAAAAAATAATATTAAGTAATTATATTATATAATATATTAAAAAACGTTTCTTTTTCTTTAAAAATTCTAGAACAAGTTTACTATTAAATCTTTCATGGTTACCAAATTTTTAATACATATAAATAGCCTTGATAGTCAGTTATAAATTTAATTGTAAATATAAATTTAAATTCTTCAAAATCATTGGATAAGAAATTGAAAGGTTACGTAATTGCATATAATTGCAAATATAATATAATTGATAATATATAATATAATAATGAGAAATTATTGATAAAAAATCATAATAATTAATAATAAATTCTAATACTTAAATATATAATACTTTAAAAATTAATATAATAATATAATTGCAAAAAAAATTGATAATAAACGTGTAGATTAAAAGATTTTAAATACAACATTTTTAATTAAGGCCATGTGATGAGAGGGTCATGTGACCAAACCTGGTCTTCAATTCTTCTTTCCCAACTTAGGTCTAAACGAAATGAGGTATCGCTCTTAAAGTTTGGGAAATGAAAGAGGGGGTAATAAAGTCTATGTCTCTGCTTTGTTCCGGTGGAAATTTTGAGAACATTTTTTTTGTTGAAGAAAATACCAGTGGAAGTGTTTTTCTCAACTTACGTTCACACGGAATGAGATATGGTGTTAAAAATTTGGCACGATAAATAGAAGGCATGCAAGAATGTGTCTCTGGTCCTAAATAATTAGAATAGTGAAAAAAGTTTTTTTTTTAATTACTATTTTGGAGAAATACCGACCGTGCTGTCGTCAGACCCTGCAAGCAATTTGCAATGTTGTCAATGGGCTAGTTATGAGGTTTATATTGATCAAAGTGAGGCAAAACAACAAAAATAGCTCACGAACATTATGCACAAATAATGCAAAAACTAATGTTTGCACTTGAAATGCAAATAAACGTATTTGGTCTGACATACGTATCAGTCTGGTATAAGCTGTGTCAAAGCAGCACTAGCGCGGCGAGTAGAGAACTTCGAACTTCTAGGGTTCTGTGGGTAAAACACATTGCATGATTAACGTCACAGAAAGTTAAAAGTCAAACTTCTGCTGTAAAACCTAAATGTGTCCGTCGATAATCATTATTTGCATGAATAAACTTTTATTTAAACTTTTATTTTTCAATATGGGTGAAAAAATATTGATCTTAGGGCTGACTTGATCAGCTGTTATACTCGTCACATGGCCTTAAATGCCTCCAGAATGAATTGAAAGTCATGAAAAATTAAGAAAGTCAGGGCCCTCCAAAAAATATCTGGTGCCCATTCATCGAGATTTCTTATTTTAACATTGAATTAATAAACGGGCTTATAAATTTAGAGGAAGTAAATAAAAACATTGGATAATTTTTTGATTAAAAATTTTGTTCACCTTAAAACCTTAAATTATTTTATCTTCAATATTTTAAATTTGTGAAAAATTGAACATTAAAAACTTACAAATTAAATATATATAAAATCTATTAAATAGAATGAGGTTAGAATTTAATGAATAAAATCAAACATGTAAAACTGATCCATATATTTGAATATTTTTTGAAGTCCTACAATATTATCCGAAATTTAAAAAAGTTAAAGTTTGTACGGGCGACTTGACTTTAAACTTCAAGCCGGACAATTTTGTCGTCCCTAGCGATTCTCAATTTATCATACTGTTGTGTAATTCCTTTCATAATAAAATTAAAAATCTCTAAAAAATTCTGCAATATATACTTTCTTTTAAGTGTATCACTAATATCACACGAAAATAAACTTTATATCATTCATTTAATAAAAATGTACATTACTTTGCGTTATTCTATGATATACTGTTATGAAAATAAAACAATTCTTATATGAATTATTACATATCAGAATTTTCACTTTTGGATTTGAGATTTTACATAACTCGTGTGTAATACACCAAACTCTCGCTTTCAGTCAACCTGTTCTCAGCCGTTCTAGAACTGCGGGCTCCCACAGTTTCTCAGGGGAGTAGGGCGAGAGCTGTTACGACATTATATATAAATATATTCCAATTTGAAACGAGTCACTCGGCCCTCACTGTTTACGTTTCTGTCACCCTGAAATCAGTCCAAGGCCATTTGAAAGCAACCCCCGACGCTTGACTGAAAGAGAGAGTTCGGTGTATTTATAGTTCTGTTTTGTATTAAATTCTAAATGAAGTAATGTCCTCCATGTACCGAACTAATTGGTGAAATTTTAATGAACAAATTTTCTCCGTGTAGTTTTGGCATTTCGTACATTGCCCATTGCGACAGGGGCACTCCGCAGATTGACCAAGGATGTCTCGGGCAAAGTCCGAAGTAAAGAAGAGTTTCGTACATTGTCAACATTGCCCACAACATCTACACAATGTCCGTGCTCTGGAGTCTGGAGTAATGAGAGTTCGCAATTGACATTTCGGAGATCACAGCCAGACTGTATAACCCGCCGCTAGTTATGGGATGGTCATACGCTAGCTGGATTCCCTTTATTTTTGTCATGACATAAAACTATCATGACACCCAACTATGAAAGCGAGTCCTGGCCAGACCGAACTTAGAGCTTTTATTGTTCTAGGATGGCTGAGCAGCGCCAGTCTATTTCCAGACCTTCCGGACTAGACGGTCTAGGTTCTCGGTAAAGTCATGGGGCAGATCAGATCTAGATCTGGGCGAGACTTGACACAGACTGCCATGAAATTTTGTCTACACGGAATTAAATCAATTTGACTAAAAACTAAAGCCAGTATAAAAAAGTTTCGAAAGATAATGAGGCCACGAAGACATAATGTAAGAATTATGTGGTAATTATGTTTGATATAGAAAATAAGGAAAAGAAACGCAATGAAACTTTCGGTACACTCCTTTTCGTTTCTTTCAACATATAGCTTTGACGATACACAATTTTGACACTGTGCCTCTAAACGATTTATTTTTAGCACTTTTCCATACTAAGTGTATAGTATTTAGGATAATTGTCTTTAGTTTATAGAAATAATTAACAATTATCAAAAAATTCCCCTTAATGTCTTTGGGATTCCTGGTTTCTTTTTACTTTTTTCTTCGTAATTTTATATGTTCAAATAAAATAAAAAAAAGAAGAAAATTCATTAAGCAAAAATTGGGGAAATTCTGAAGTAGGCACTGCGGTTCCACAAAGTACTTTGTTTTACTTCGTAATAATTATATCCTATGCAATTTTCTTAAACTTTCAAAAACCTGCTCAAATATTTCTTTTGAAACCCATCGAAATCCCGTGAAATCATTTGAATACTACGAAATTCTTTTAAATTCTTTGTAATCCAATGCCGTCTCTTCAGATTGTTTGAAAACCTTATGGAACCTTAAAAGCTTATGAAATATAATCTTGACATACCCTGAAATCCTTTAAAATATCATAAAAGAGTTTTGAATATCCTTGAAAATTTTAGAAATTTCATGAAACCTTCAAGTCCTATGAAATTTTTTATATCTCTTGTTTCCGAAAGATTAAACGAGTTCGCGAATTATTTCATGATTTCGAGCATGTTTGTACTCGGAGAAAAATAGATATTAGCACAGACTATCTAGACATTACTATTAAAACATCTTAGCGAATTAACTATGTGACAGAAATCTAGATATTGAATCAGAGCATCCATAGATTTTAAAAGAATATTTGAACCAACTATATCCAAGATATTAAATGGCAGAATCTAAGATATTCAAAAAATATTTTTTAATTGTGCAAGAATTACCTGTAAAGCATGCCATTTTCTATCAAATCTAAAAGGATTTTAGATCTTAGTCCTCTGTTTTTGATATCTGAGTCCTCAAGAATTCGCCATTTTCTCACAAATATTCAATTTTCGTGTGGAAAGGATAACATGATTTTTAAGGCTAATATGAAACATTCCTGTAGCTGAGTTTTAATTTTCTTGAGAAAATTATGATACATCCAAAAACGCTCTTTTTAATATCTAAACTATTCACTGTTAATATCAAACGTTTTATACTTCCTATATAAACAGATATTGCTCTTTAATATCTTGTATAATGAATGGAAGATATTAGATATTATGCCGTAACATCTATATATTATGGTTAAATGTCAAAGTTTTTAATCTCTTCCTTTCAATATATATTTTTCCCCGCGTACTATATCGAATACAATAAATTGACATGTTTATAAATGGAACATGTGGCTAGCATAAAATGACGTTCATATTTTAATTAGGGAAATCGATCATGAAGGATTGTCATCTTCAAAGTTAATTGGACTTGCAAAGGTTATTGACCTTGTAAGCAAAGGCGAGACGGTAGGTTACCGTAGATAGCCAGACAGGAAAATGTGTTATGGTGTCATTGTGTTTGATATTATCATGTCCCTCCTTCTCTTTCTCACTTCATCTCCTCAGTTCATCTCACGATTCACGAGTTTTCCTTGATCGACCGCTTGCGCTATGTTTCGGAGCTATGTAAGATGAGGTTGGGTCGTGCCATACTCACTCAAAGCGGCATTGGCGTTGCGCTGGAGGGGAACACAGACTGTCGCTCGTCGCTGAGTCTTTCTCCTTTTCGATTCGTCCCCGACTTCAGTCCACTTCAGTCGCCTCGCGTTCGCCAACTTGTGCGCACGTGTTGTGCGCTCGTGTCTGCCCTTGTCAGCACTCAAAAATTCCTCACTTGTTTGACTGTAACACTCCATTCACTTTTCAATTCAGTTATTTCTCTTTGCCTAATTTTTCCCCGATCTCCCATAGTGTATGACGGTATTGTAGCTCTGGATACTCTGGAGTTCACACCTTCGTTGACAGTGCAGGATCTCAAGAAAAAGAGGCCCAATTACATTACCTCTCCTCATTGCTTCCGATACTTCCAGATTTTGAGGATCATCTTCATTTAGGCGTGATAACTTGATTATGATGAACGCTCCAAAAACTGCTACGTGACTTGGAAGATTTTTTAGCGGAGATAAATTAACACAGAAGATACCCTTAGAAGGAAAAAGTTTTGAAGGAAGAAATTGATTAAGGATATAGGTTTTTTGAGGATAAGCAATTGTAAAGTGTTCGGTTGTGGATTCAGTTGGATAAATGCTAGTGACATGTGTTGTGCGTTGTGTCCTCGTGGATCATGTTGGTCACTGTTAGTTTGGAATACAGATGCTTCATTTTCTTTAATAGATTGATAAATTTTTGATTTCGTGATAAGTTGAAAGAAGTGCTTTTCTAATGAGGCATCTCGAGCAGTGATTTAATGGTTTTCGAGAACATCGGTATGCGGAATCCTGGATTGCTTCTGGAGGATGCTAGGCATGGATATATTCAGTACATAAGGTAATTACATGTTTTGTAATAGGGAGCCAGAATAATATAAGTCTCAAAGAGGCCATAACAAAAGGACGATAAAATGCAATTCTGCTGAATGATTGATTTAGCTAACGCTATTTGGGAAAATCCGTGCTTACGGGTATCATTTGACTAATTTTAATTTGGAAAAATCTCGCAGGATTTTTGCAAATGAAGAGTTACACCTACATATCGTAAAATTGTCATAAATATGACATCATTTGATTGTTCTTGTGTTGGAACTAGAACTACAACAATGCTTTATGCTTGGCTTTATGTCTCTTTATAGAAGACTTCCACTGTTGCGGAAAGTAGAACCGGAATTGGTATAATTACATAGATTGTAAACACATATCCCGTATATTTATTTTATGATGATCATGCACATGACGAAGTGTGTCGAAATTCGGGATGAGTAATCAAATATTTTTCACAAGCTTGGATAGTCGTCCGAATTTTCGGTACAACTAGTCCAACCCTTTTTTCAACTCTCCAAATTTTTCGGAACTAGACGCAGCTAGTTATTAATGATTTAAATTTGTAATTCTTTAATTTGTTATTTAATATAGAAAACTTGAAATTTAAATTGTTCAATTTTGATCGTTGTGTAATTGGAAAAGTTTGAATTTTTAATGGATTTAGATAATAAATACCTACATTTATCAATTTCAAATTTGTTAATTCAAAGATTGTTCATTGAAAGAGTTGCATTTTTTAATTTGAAATCTGAATACAAATGAGGGGAGAACAATGATAAACCTTACGGTTTACGCTTACGGTATAGAATGATAGCTTGGATTGGACCCGTTGTCATTCTCCTTGAATTCACGATCCTTACCAAAATTGCATATTTCTCGTCGCCAAGATCCATGAAAAATTGTCTGGCAAGAAAATAACATAGTAATGTTTCGGATAAATAGTACGATAATGTATTTATCTCGCGCTACGCGCTCGATATTTGTGTACGGACATTTTAAAACTAAAGGTGAAAGCATCGACAATAGTAATTTTGTGATTGTGAATTCTCTTTTGTTAAAGCTCCTTCGGCTTTAACGAACACATTCTCATCACGTATCTCGTGGTTCACACTCGAGCTTGTCCCTGAAACTTTATATCATTCCCATACATGTATATTATTATAATTCATAACTTATACTTATAAAAGTGGGACGATGGTCGTGGGGGCTAAAGCGTAGGCTTTGGACCCACTCCTTCGGCTTGCGGGTTCGATTCCCGCCTCGCACTCTGGAAGAGTCTC
>NC_046664.1:98998890-99021088 GCF_010883055.1 Belonocnema kinseyi
TAGGGCCCCCCTTCCACCACCAAGTAAGTGTGTGGAGGGTGTGTTAAGGAATAGAGAAGGTGTAAGAAAAATGTAAACCCTTAGGGGACACATTAGAAGCTTCCAAGAAAAGAAAGAAAGAAACTTATACTTTTATATATATATATATATATATTTTTTTTTTAAATGAATTTATACATTTGAGGCTTTTTGAAATCCTGTGAAATTGTTGAATAAAAAGTATAAATTTTTGATTTTCTATTACTTTGTATGCTATCAAAATAAAATGTTTTGATTTTTCTAGAAAATTCAAAAAGTTTTTATGGTAATCTTTTACGGCATTTAGAAATAAAACCTTTTCTTCTGTTGACTTCTTTCATATCTTCCGTTATTTGGCCTAAAATATTCATTTTCGTGTGTTTTTTGGAATGTTGTAAAAGCTATAACTCTGGTAATTTTTGGTTTTATGAAAAAAGTCATCAGGATAAATTGTTCGACTTTTTGAATACTATAAATAACCGTACAGCGAATTTTTTTATTAAAAAAATGGTGGTCTTGAAAATATTCAAAATGTGCCCACTTTGGCATTTTTATCCAAAATGGCTGGCTAATGAACTTGACCTTTAGTTTAGGACACTTAACGAGTGTACCAAAGGCTAATCTAATAGATTATTTTTTTCAAAAGTGATTTTGGAAACAGACATACATACAGACACATATTCGTAAAATTATTTATTTTTTTGATTCAGGGGGCCTCAAAACGTGGACATTTGATAATATATTATTTGATAATAATATAATACCTTCTGTGATGAGAATGTAAAAAACAAAGAGTAATCTGTACCTCGATTTCGTCTTCTCCTGCAATAAAACTTATTTTCAGGTGGTAAGTTTTACTCGCCATTTTACCACGGTATGGTTACCCTGTGAACTTCATTGTATCTTTTATTTCGATGCGAACAAATTCAGCTATACCTACTGGAAAATTAACCACAACAAAAATGCACTTCTGTTTTTTATGTGATAGAAATTTAAAAATAGAGTTAAGGATATCACCGTTAATTCCTTGATTGAAAAGAGTCAAACATTTAAAAACAAGGATGTCGGGAATGGAATCTTATTATCACATAAGGTGATCTTGCGATGGTCGAGACCACATTTTGGTAATGTTGGTCAACTGAACCGTTAGTACTGGTCCAGTTTAGGGGTTCGCAATCTGGCAACGTTGTCAGAAAACCCAGAGGTTCGCAAACTCTGGAGATCATGTTGATTTACAGGATTTTAGTCCAGAATTATATCAACACTTACTCGTTCAATTATTAATATTTATTTTCAAATATTTACGTTTCAAAGCGGAAATTTTCATCAGTTTGAAATAATAAAAGTTTTGGTTTGCTCATTTTTGGGTATTGATAGTTTTTTCATAACTTCATGTATAGTTGACTTTTCTCTGTGTCAGCGTTTTCAACTATGACGATGGATTTTCCTTTATCCCGTGGAATGACAGCTGCATTTTTGTACTCTCGAAAGGACCCTTGAAATTATAGTCTGCAGAATATCGAATAGGGATGTCTCGACTCATACATTACTATTTTTTGCTCATTCGTATGCGTCTGACAAATAACGCGTAAATTAGACCTGCAGCCAGCAATCTCACATGCAAAAGAACCGGGCATGTGAGTAAAAGGCTTGTTTTTTTCAGTTCTTTTGGATGAGCTGTTCCTCAAGTTTTTTCTTCCTTTCAATTTTGAAGAATTTGGTGTATATTTATTAGGGAATTTTTCATCCATCTTTTTCCTTTCTTTACATTTTTTGTCGGCATCTCAATTTTGAATTCTTGTATCATTTTCGTGGTGAATTTATTGTTACGATCGTTAATTTCTCTTTTTTTGATATCACTGCTCTTTGAACTTCACCAGTACCGTTTTCCTGTGCTTTAGTGGGCCCAGAATATCTTTGAATCTTTATGAATATTAATTGTTGAGCCAAACCCAAAGTCACTTTACCACCCTTTGAGTCATCAAACTCGCAAAGTGGAATCCGATACTAGATTCGACGCTATATTGCACAATACACCTTTATTAAATAATTCAAAGAAATAGAAAGTATTTCTTTTTTAAAAAACATTTTTTTAAGGAAAATGATTCTTTTCAAAAGTCCTTCTACAATTTTGTTGCATATTTTGGTTTTTTAAAGTTCATGTTCGTTTAAAGAGTGTACTTTCACAGAAAATTAAAGATTTTTTCGTATTTGCGTTCCTGTTTTCGGTCGGGGGTGAAAGACGATGAAGTAGAATGATTATTGGTTGCATCTGCACTCGACGTTAGTACCATTGAGCTGAAGTCAACGACGCATTGAATGCGTAAAAATGGTCTTTGTTTGACACGTGCAGGTTTGGAGGACCTTTTTCACGATTAAAAGTCCGCACTGCAGGCTCGTGACACACACGTGGCTCTCCGCAAAATTAAAATCTATAAAAACAGTTTGTTCTAGAGATGAGGTCCATTGTTCTTTCATCATTTATGTCAAAAATTGGCAGGGGTACAAAAAGGTAATTCTTTTTTGTTTGTAATAAAGGTTTGTGGTATGGGAAGTTTTTTACCAAAACATAATGTAATTTTACAATATCTATATTTTATACACTGAATTATGAGAAAAATGAAAATTTGCTGTAATATGGTTTGCATTCAATTTTTATTAAAAATCCAAAAAGCAGTGGTATGACTTAAAGGTGAACCGTAACGTAGAAACACATTCTTCAACTAATGAAGATTCTTTTTGTAATTCGAATACTTAGTAAATGTGATTTTATGATTGTTTCATTCAAGTTACTTTAGTAATAATTCATATAAATGTTTAAACTATATTTAATGAAGAATCGATTAGGAAATTACAATACAGGCTTTGTACTCGCTAAATCTGATTTAGTTAAACTTAACTAATCCGCAGTCAAATTTGACTAATTGTAGAAGCAATAACTCAACAACTGATAATTGGCCAAAAATAACTAATTGATTTTGTTACTTTCGTCTAACCAATTCAATTAGTCAAACGCTAGACGCGTGGCCCGTCACCGGCCGCCATGGCGGGCAGTGGCGAAACTACTAATTCGTTAGTCAAAAATCTACCAATTGGTTAGTCAAAATTGACTAATTGATTACTCAAAAATGAGACGCTTTCGGAGAGATGCGTATGTCCATAACGGAAATGTTTATTTCTGAGACATCACTTTAAATCGTTTTTTAAATTGAACGATGAGATTTATTTTTAATACATGGCACTTATCGCAGCTGGTGAACCACTGTCATCCCTGTTGCAATATAAAAAATTGAAGCGACTTTCTCATATATATTTATTATAAACTCACTATTTCTCCGTTTTAATCGAAAATTCCGGGGTACTTCTCGTGAATTTCCGTGATAACCAGTGTCTTCTTTGAAACAAACAGTGGCCCGTTGACAAATTCATTAGCCAAACCTTCAAAGTAACTAATTTTTCAGTCAATATTGATTTTACTGAATAAATTAGTTAAATTTTAACTAATTCAGATTTAGCGAGTAATTTACAAATTTTTTTCTAGGAGGTAAGAGCCCCACACTAGGTTTTTTGATACACTAGGATTTTGATACACTAGGGGTGGTTTTAAATATTCTTTCCGGTGGCTCTTACCCTGCTGAAAAAACTTGTTCTATAACAATGTAAATTAAAAGTATTTTTAACTCGAATAAAAACTGTATAAAGGCGTTTATTTTGACGATTTTCTGATTTTTATACACTAAGGGTGGTTTTAAATATTCTTTCCGGCGGCTCTTACCCCACTGAAAAAAACTTGTTTTACGACATGGTAAATTAACACTACCTTTATTGGATAAAAAAGTGTATAAAGGCGGTCATTCAGCACATTCTGTGTTGCCCCTATCTGCAATACATTTTAAGGTGTTTTACCCTTAAAAATTTTTTTTTTGTTGAGATTTTTCGTATAATACTCATTTCTACGCTTAGCTAAACTAATTCCGCTAGGCTAATTTCAGAAAAAAAATTTTTTTTCATTTCTTTCATTTGAACGTTCGGAACTTCAGGTACATTCATTTCGGGAACTTTAAGAAGTGTATCAGAGGCTGACTCGATTGGACAAATCCTTCAGAAGTTAGCGTAGTTATAACATTCTGGTAACCATACAGGCAGACACCGACAAAATTGTATGATTTTCGGATTCTGTGAGTGCCAAAACGTAAAGATCCGTTAAAAACCAGAGATCGAAAATTTGGACAAACTTTTCCGACGAATTGTATAGTAGGAATAGATTGTCGCTTAGAGACGGGATATATAAGAATGAAGTTGGCTATAGTTAGGAGAAGGTAAGATTAGGAGATAGGACATGTAATTCAGGATTGAGGGCAGGATCGTATTATGCGTGCATGGTCTTATCGACAAAGCTCGAGTCAATCACCACGTATAGTGTCGTTGTCGTCGTCGCCATGGTAGTACGAGTGCCTCGTTCATAGCTAGCCATCCTGGCGTCCACGGTTGATCGATATGTCATAGGCCTGGAATTCGTTTCAGGTAACGACAGCCGCGCGTATTGTTTTCCATTGTTCTCCTCAACACCTATAGAGACTTTCCTCCTAGTATCTTGGGCGCGATAAATATTCGTATTTATCTAATAGAGCCTCAGCTTTTGTACCGTTTCCTTCAAAGTCGTAAATGTTCAATCAGAAGGAGAAATTCGCCGCTATATATGTACTTTCTGTGGGTGCTTTCTTCTTTTCCGATATAGGAGTATATCTTAAAATAATTGAATCCTTTATGTCTTTATTGATCTCAGAAATGTTCTTTAGTTTCAAATCCTCAAGTAACATAACTTTTACAATCGGAGTAAATAAAGATTATAGATTATTGCACAGAGAATATCTTTCGACGTTTATGTTCTTTCCTCTTGGCGAGGTCCGTTAAGCTGGCAGGACCACATTGCAAAAGTGAACTGAAAACCTATAGGGAATTTAGGGCTAATTTAATGCCCCATTGCCAAATTTAATGCTCTTTATTTAAACAAAAAAACCGGTGGTCATGCTAGCTTAACGTTAAGCTAGCAGGACCACACAGAGAAAGAGACGACTCAGGCATTATTTCTTTCCACAATAATTTAGGGCTCACCTAATGCCCTATTGTCAAATTTAATGCTCCGCAATTTTTCGAAAAAAACCCGTGGTCATGTTATCTTAACGTTAAGATAGCATCACTACAGGTTTTTTTGAAAAATTGCGGAGCATTAAATTTGACAATAGGGCATTAGGTGAGCCCTAAGTGAGCCCTAAATTATTGTGGAAAGAAATAATGCCTGAGTCGTTTCTTTCTCTGTGTGCTCCTGTTAGCTTAACGTTAAGCTAGCATGACCACCGGTTTTTTTGTTTAAATAAAGAGCATTAAATTTGGCAATTGGGCATTAAATTAGCCCGAAATGAGCCCTAAATTCCCTATAAGTTTTCAGTTCATTTTTGCAATTTGGTCCTGCCAGCTTAACGAACCTCTCTTGGCGGACTCTAATTTTTATTTTTCACTTTTGCAAGTGTTCTTAACTATAGCAGAGATTGCAGTGATCCTCAGCTTTGCAGATTCTTTTGTAAACATGGCACGATTTAGTTGTGGGTTGTCAGGGGCGTTTCCCACAAGTGGAGTAGGAAGTCAATAAAGTGCCTCCGTTTTCTACCCTATAACCGCTTGAAGAGGCGGGCGGAACGCGGTTCGAAATGCATCGTCACCTTCGTTTCCTTTTATGCGAGAAACCCTTGAGCTAAGGACCGCAAAACCAAAACCAATACATAGAAAACCATACGTTAGTTAGATTAGAAAACAACGATAGTGCATTTAAAAGAGTTGCAATTCTGAGTCGGACGAGAAAGATCTTATCAACATGAAAGATTTTATTATCAATTATTAAAAAGAATACTATGAACAGCTTGAAATTTAGATCCGTTAAGCTGGCAGTACCACATTGAAAAAATTTACTAACCTATAGGTATAGGGAACGTAGGTCTCATTCAGGTCTCTTTTAATGCCCTATTGCCAGATTTGATTCTCAGGATTTTCTTAAAAGGACCTGGGGTCTGAATGAGCCCGAAATAAAGTACAAAATTTTTGTTAAGTCGTTTGTTTAATGTGTGGCCCTATCAGTTCAACGTTAAGCCAGCAGCCCCCACAGGTTTTTTTTTATTTTTTATCGCGGAACATAAAATATGGAAATAGGGCATTGCATTGGTACTCAATTATATTGCAAAGAATTATTGCCGAAGTCATTTTTTTTCTCTACGTGGTCCTGCTAGATTAACGTAAAGTCAGCAGGATCACAGGTGTTTAAAAAAATGCAGAGCATTAAATTTAGCATTAGGGCATTAAAAAGAATTAAAGTTTCGTGCAAAGAAATATTTCCTAAGGCTTTTTTTATTTGTCATTCAGCCGCTAGCAGGACCACTGAGTTTGGCTAAAAATGGCCGATCATGCAATGTGGCAATTGGCCATTAACTGTGCTCTAAATAAGCTCCAAATTATAGCAAATAAATATTCAGTAAGTTGTTTTTTTTTCAGTGTGTGTTCCGCTACCTTAACCTTAACCTAGCATGATCATAGGTTTTTTTGTTTAAATGCAGATCAATAAATTTGTCAATATGGCATTAAATTAGCCCGAAATAAGCTCTAAATTCCGTATATTTTCTTAGTCCATTTTTGGAATCTGGTCTTCATTGAACGAATCCATTTTTTTCACAATTGGCTCGTTGGTTGTGATATAGCCTTGGTAGTACATAGTAAAGTAAAACTGGCTACTTCAAACTATGCTGCATTTGCCCTTCTAACATAGTTTGATGAAAAGAAGTATAATTTATGGGCATGCGTAGTCTATTGCTTCCGTGGTTCGTTAAAAGCTCGTTAATTACGTTTTAGGTCAAGCGCGTACTCCCGTGACCCCCTTCTAAATAAAGTTTCTTATTCTAGCAAGGCTGCTGGAAAACTTACATTTAGCTTTTATATAGGGTAATCGTTGCATCCAGCTTCCAAGAAAAGTGAAAGGAAGTGGTGAATGCAGACCTCGTTTTTTGTAAGTTACTGGCTGCTTTTTTATTGTGTTGAACCAGGACAGTAAGAGTATATAGATTAAGAAAATATATTGATCCGTGAATACTTCTTATCCTGGAGTCAACCAAGATCAGAGATTGCTTTAGTTACTCTATAGTTGGGTTTCAAATATATTGCGAAGTTTAGAAGTCTGACAAAACGATTCTGTTGAAAAGAAAGATTATTTCGAACCTATTTGTCGATTTTGCAACCAGCAATATTTTTTCCATTTTCTCGAGTTGACTGGATTTTCCGTTCAAATTATCGAGCGCGCTCTTTTTTTATCTGAGGAGAAAAATAAACGAGCGAGCCATCTGTATATGGTTTGCCTTGTCCTTCTTTCCCTACACAGTGACCTTTAAAAGTAGAACATAGATTGTTATCGAACTGAAAACAAAAGAAAATAAAACAATTTCTATTTGGCGGTAGTTTACTTTGACTTTAATTGTTATATTTTAAAAATAAACCTGAGAAGTATACCAATGCCATGAGTCTTACACAAAGAATTCTAGGATCTTAGTATTGAATTTGTGCAAATAAGAAAACATAACGTGCAGAAGAGATTTGCTTAATGTATATATAAATGACTTCAGTATGCAAGAACTAATCCAAAACCAATTAGCGTTATAAGTGAAAATGACTAGCTAGGATTCCACGAACATAGGTTTCATTGTAACATCTAGGTTCCAGTAATTTAAGACCCCCTGAATGGCGTGATTCTGGGCGATTCTGTAAATTGCACTCTCACGAGATTCATACATCTTTTGAATGAAAATGCGATTCGCGGAAAAATTGAGTTTACACTCGCTGAACACGTGACTCTGTGAAATCAATTATCAACTGCAAAAGTACAAATTTATTTTGAATTCTTCTGACCTCTTGAATTGGCATTTTATTTTTATATAATATAGTATGTAAAAAATTATCGTTAACTGTAAATTTGCGTAACCTAACATTCAGTTAAGTAATCGTTCGATGTAAAGTGTACATATTAAAAAGATACGAATTTAGATAATTAGAATCATGATCGATGGTAAAAGAAAAAATACTCTTCTGATTGTATGAAGACGCGAATTTTTGCAGTCGATTAACCAAGAATTATTATCGCATTTTATTCTGATGATATTGAGAATTCTGATTGAATGTAGTTACAATTACAAGTGTTAAGAATGACTTTCAATTTTGAATCAGGTAAATGAATTCACTTCAATTATATGGTGTTCATCTATACTATACTGTCGAAGGCTTTCGATTAAAGTTGACTTTCGTATTTTAAGTTTAGCCAAGTGCACGCACACCAAGGTTATTTAGGAAATGTAAACAGCTTCGACAATTATTTCCTTTGTACTTGTTCTCGTCACCAGTAATTATGTCAATTTACGAGAAACTTATTAGTGCAGCGGGTTCATTATGGTGGTCCAAAAAACGACATTTGCGAAATGTTAACGGGCACGTTGACCAAATCTTTCTCTTAGGCAAATAAATTGACCCATGTTTTTTTATTTGCAAACAAAATTTGTTTAGCCGTTGCTCGAGCCATTTTTATGTCTTATGAAGTTTATCATGTAAAATGTTTCCAATTTTTACTTCTTCGATTTTGGTCAGGAAATGATAAGTTTTAGGCATATTAAAAATCGCATAAAATGGCTATATTTGGAGGCTTATCGTAAGCCTCGGATATACTTGTGTAACTTGGTATTTTGAAGAAACATTTTTGAAACTGTGGACAACAGATTTCTAGAAAAAAAATGAATAAACTTTTTAATTAATTGAGAAAAGAGTAAGAAAAGCTGATGGAAATTGACACATTCAAGTTGAACATCGGCTGAAAGGACTGCAGGTGGACGGCTGCAAAAAAAGTTGATCCTCGGTCGGGCCTCTCATTGGGCACCGTATTTGCAAGGTCCCAAAATACGGTCACTGACAATGGGTAGAAAGGCAAAGTAATAATAAGTTAATAAATCTATAACTGCACTCTGGGTCGAACCTGTAGCTAGTGTTAGGACTGCTAAAAATATTTTTGTTTGCAAATGAAAAAACAAGGATAAATTTATTTGCCTAAGAGAACGATTTGGTCAACGTGGCCGTGAAAATTTCTTAAATGTCATTTTTTGGGTCACTCTAGGGTTTATCTATTTCCATTTTCTATTTGAAAGCAATAACATAGCATTGAATAAAAAGATACTTAACGGCATGTGATACTTCCTCGTGTGGTAAATCGGGGTAAGTTCTCCCGAGCTTTTGTCCACAAAAATTAAATTTTTTTTTTAATGAATCCGGAGATGTAATAAAATAGTATAACGTACATCCCCGAACTCTTTTTTTCAGGGGCAATAAAAAAATTATTCTGCTAAATAAAAATTGTATGTATGTGCACTATTTTGAGATTAGGGTCGGTTTTCAACACTGTCATTCCGATAATGCAGTTCTCTGTCGTACCGATGCAATCGGTAGCCTTAGAAATTATTTAGGAAATATAATTTTTTCATTGTCTACAAACAAGGTTAGTTTTGGGACATTGGTTACTATGTTTTTTTTGCTTGTCCCAAATATTCGGCCAAAAATGTTGTATTGTTTGTAAATACAGCTGAGAAGAATTGTAACACACACAACCTCAAAATATACATACAGTATTCAAATTTAGCAAAATTAAATTTTTTTAATTATTCCACAAACGAAGAGTTCGGGGACGTCCTCTAGCATGTTCGATATCATTCGCCAAATTTGTAAGAAAGTCTTTATTGTTGTGGGAAAAAAGCCGGGGGAACCTAGCACTGGTAAAATCTATTATTTTCGAAGTATCACATGCCGTTAAGATCAAAAGTGAATAAGGAGAAGCAGTGCATATTTTCAGGTTTTTCTACTAGATGATATTGTAATATCAGTATGCACAGTAGGATATTCCTTATTTCTGTACCTATTGTAACCTAAATACTATCTTCTGTAAGATTATTTCACGGAAAATGTGATGAGAAAAACGTTTTCTCTTGTATGAAAACTAGTACTTAGGATGAACTTTGTTGGTTATCGCTGCACTTTTTCAAGTTGTTTGATTCGAGATAAGGTTCAGCGAGGTGTCGAAGAGTTGTATCGCGATGAATTGCTCGAGTAACTGACTGCATAACAAACTGGTGAAGCATTTCGTTATGGTAATGCTGACCTAGGCGAAGATAAGTGGTAGCTCGTCGCCAATCATCACACCGTGTTTGTGCGTAGTTCGTACTTTAAATGGAGAAAGTTTCGAGATGATTATTACCATTGGTCAGATCGACTAGAAAAATCATGAGCGCCAATTTAGTGAACCAAAAGCCTTTCTGATGCATCATTGCCCCGCGCGCGAAGGTAGATAGATGATAAACGAAAATCCGTAACAACTGTATCCACTATGCATGCCGCCTCCGGTCTCAGACTAACTTCTTGCAATTAGTGTAACAATGTCGATTTCCTCCTTCTTTTATTCTTTCCTTTACCGGTCGTTGTCAAAAATTTGTGAAACTTTAGACGTACCTACATTTCCATTAGTTGTTATATTGTTTTGA
Source organism: Belonocnema kinseyi (assembly GCF_010883055.1). Taxonomy (NCBI): domain Eukaryota; kingdom Metazoa; phylum Arthropoda; class Insecta; order Hymenoptera; family Cynipidae; genus Belonocnema; species Belonocnema kinseyi. Next base: position 99,009,516 of record NC_046664.1, read on the forward strand.
ACAATACTAGGATAAAGTGTACTCACATGAAAGTAGTTTTTTGTGAACTTTAAGAAGCTGTCATTTTTTATAAATACAAACTGATATATGACAAGACCTACATTCCATATTTGACAATAGCCCAAGAAATAATTTCTGTTGATTTTGCAATTTTTTTATAAAGCAGTCCAGTGCACTCGTAACTGGTTCATTTCATCAGCTACACTTGTTTTAAATAAATGCACTATTATTCGCCTACAATAATCTTTAAGAAGCCAATAAAGTTTACCATTAGTATAAGTATGTAAAAAGTATGCTTGTAAATATTTGTAAGGTTTTTTTTTAACATAAAAAAACATGTTCTATAAATATCAGATGCTACATTTGTTCAAAAGTAACAGTTATGCTGATCTTGCAATCTGTTGTTCATTCTATGTATATTGTTTTTACAGTGAATATCGGAGATCGCATTATCGATATATTTATACACGAATGCGAATCATCGTGATAACATGTGTTCCGCCTTTTCCGGTTCGGATCTCGATCTCGTGATGGAGTTCCGAGGTACGCACCAGTGAAGATTCTAAAATGGCTGTGTCTATGCTAATAAAAATTGGGTGCGCATAGTATGATCAAAATGGAACGGTGGGCTGGGTTCACCTTCGGAATACGATTTAAAATTCCGAAGTTTTGTGAATGTTGCTAAGGTATTTTGTAATGATGATAAACTATAGATTTAAGTATCGTGAAAGCATTTTTTCGATTACTTTTATGTAGGATATAATTTCTAGATATATGTACGAATCCCCGTAGTATTATAAATATTTTTTGCATTATAAGTAAAAAATATATAATATTCACATTCATTTTAACGGATTCTAATCTAAACTCGTAATCTATTAACATTTATTTTTAATACGTTTTTTCTCGAATCGCAAAAGTACAGGAACGCGGCTGAACAAATTAAGTATTAAATTCGAGGTTACATTTATTTTTTGGAAATTTTAATGGCATTTGAACGTTATGCAATCGTTTAAAGATGCGTTTAAGGTACAAGTAAATTATTTTAAAAGATTTTTAAATTAATTGCGGCACTTAAGTATGCCTGTGGCTCGACAATATTGCCCCAGTACTGGCTGATAATACTGTGCTAACATTTAGATTTTATTCGAATTGCAAAATCCCATTGTTCTTGAAAGCTGCTGACTCAAGTTTTTTGTATTCATTTTTCTTCACGTGCACGTGCTTTGCGAATCTGTTGAAAATTAAAGATACTCGCTTCACGGTTGGGTATATCTTATCACTAAACTACAAAGGTTTTGAATCACAGGCGTTTTTGTTGAGTCCCAATAGTTTGAAGTTTGCAGCTTTTTTATAAGACGCAATATTGAATGAGTCAAACAAATTTTCTAATTGCAGAATAAAATTAAGGATCACACTGCATACGGACGTAAGTGCCGAAATCCGAATTTTAAAGAAGAAGGTACTTTTCGCTCTAAATCTGAATTAGTGAAATTTCACTATTTGATAGTGAAATTTCACTAATTGAATTAACCGAGAATTAGGTCACTACAAATAAGTGAAAAACTACTAATTCAATTAGTGAAAATATTTTACTACATCAATTAGTGAAATTTCAATAAGCAAATAGTGGTTTTGAGAGGTAAAATATCTACTATTAAATAGTGGAAAATCACTAATTAAGTAGTCAAAATCAATCATGACATCCTGATCCTCATTTAGAGCTCTGGCTAACTCTTCCGCAGTTGGGCTGTCGTACTCCTAAAATTGATTGGATATTTCGGCGTGGTTGACGTATATACCTTAGGGAAACCAATACCTAAATAATAAATTCATTTAAAATCATCAATAACAATACACCACGACACTTAAAATTGTCATCCATATTTAAATAAAATATTTGCTGGAGTCAACCAATAACCCCAACAGTAAACTATATTTCAAGACAAGTTATAGAAGTAAACTATGATGTATATTTAAAAATTTAAATTAATTTGTGTTGATACTGTACTTACTAAAGAAAAATATCAATTCAGGTTTCCATTTATTTCTATAGAAATGAATGGAAAGCTGAATTTCAGAACCTCAAAACGAACACAGCGCTCATTTTCTGTAGCAAATGTTTTCGTCTCGATATACATATCGCCACATAATTCGGACTCTATTCGCGAGTCCACCATTAGTCCACCATTAGCCGTGATCACTGCTTCGATCTCGACTTCACTAATTAAATAGTGAATCAAACCGCTAAATAATAGTGAAATAAAATACACTAACTGCAAATAGTAAAATTATCACTATTTTACAGTAGAAGATCACTAATTCCAGAGTGAAAAGCCAAAAAATCACTATTTCAGCAGTGGATCATTCAATCACTAATTCGATTAGTGAAATTTCCACTATTTCAAAATTTAGAGAGTTAGGCTTATTGACCCGTGAAACGAACATCCTGAAAGAAGTATTTTTTAATTTAAAAAAAAAACAACAAGAAGTACCTTCGAGCTATTGGTTAGCAGCTAACCAATCGCGGAAAGGACAGTTTAAATACGAACAATGTGGTAGAAATCCCTTCCCAGGGGGAAATTTAACACCGGCACAGCAACACGCCAGTACTTCCGGTCGGAGTTCGGTACTGGCGCGGTACTGTTAGAATACTGGCAGGACTTCTGGCTTTATACCGGTAAACCCCTTAATGATAACAATGTTCTGTACTGACTTGCAGTATTTAACCAGTACTGGTCAGGCTCTGCGTGATAACGAAGGACTCCCAGATAGAAACACACCACCAGCCCAGGACTGGCCCAGTACCGCCTGCCGGAGTTCCAGTACTGGGGCAATACTGGAAAACCGCTGGCGTACGAAAATGCCGGAGTTAATTTTAAAAATGATAAAAAATTATTTAATTGTTTTAAAGACCATCCATTCATCACCATATGACTGAATATCATCTGAATAACATTTATAATTATAAAAATATAATTTTCAAACTATATGTTTAATTTTAACACCCACTATTTCTATAATCTAAAGATATAACAAAAAAGGTATTTAAAAAATAAATAATAATTGGCTGCTAATATTTTGTCAATACATGTTAATGTCACTGCTTAGAATGAATACATATATTAAATTTTTACACATTAAATTACAAATAATATTTCTAACCCTACGGGGTTTCGAACCTACATCTATATACCTAAATCTATCCTCATAAGCTACAGTTCAGAAAAGTTAAAACAACAATTTTTCAACTCTTTTTTTTCTCGTTAATCTTTTTATCATCATACGACATCAAATAGATATAAAATAAACCAACTTTTCACGGAAATATAAATAAAATAATTTTTAAATAAATAATTTAAATCGACTACAATTTTTCTTCGTGTATTATTTTATTTTTTCGCGTTTTAGATTATTTTTAAAGTTCTGATAATAACATTTAATGAGCACTTAAAATTTGTATGGACGGAACTTTGAAATTTTACCACGTTGCGCAACAATTTTTTTAATAACAATTTTCTTTAAACCTTCGTGTAACGTTTTGCTTTTTAGGTGTTTTAGACTATTCTACAACGATTAATACATACATCCAATGTAATTTTTTCTTAACATTTAAAATTTTTCATAAATGTGGAATTTTGAATATTTTACTTAAGAAAAGTAATAGAAAACAAATGTTTTCAACTTAATTGTACAGTCAATTTCTCGACATTTCAAAACACCCTGACAACATTTATAGACCTGTTTTTTTAAGTCTGTTTTTGTACTATTGGCATAGTACCACCCCGGTCGTGCAGCCAACGTTCTGCCAGTAATGGGCGAACCACCGGCTGTCTGTACCGGTGGGCAGTACTGGGCCAGTACTGCGCCGGTGGTGAACTCCGGCACACTACCGACATTTCCACTTAGAAACATGAGTAATACAATTTTTCGTTTAAAAACATTGTTTGAATTCTAATTTTAAATACAATTAGTGGAAATTACATAAGAATACGCTAATCGCTGGCTAAACGCCCGCACTAGTATTTCACCAGATATGTATACCACTCCTAAGCCAGTAGCACACCAGTATAATGCCGACCGTTGGCTGAACTCTTGCGCCAGTAGTAGACACAGTATCACGCCAATCATTGGCTGTACTTTTATTTCGGTTGTCAGTCAGCACTTGAAGTGATTATGTGGCCACAACTACGCCAATCACTGGCGAAACACCGATGCCGGTATTTAACCAGTAATGCATATTAATCTTAAGCCAGTCGTACACCAGTATGATGCCAACCATTGTTTCAACACTTGTGTCAGTATTTGACCGGTTATACGTATCAGTACTGCGCCAGTAGTAGATCCAGTATCACTTCAACCGTTGGCGAAACTCCTGTGCCTGTACGACACCAGCGGTAATGGTCAGTACTGGGCCAGTTGCAAACCAGTGCGATGCCAACCGTTGGTTAAACTCTTATATCAGCATATTTCTCTGTAATGAATGTTATTCCTAAGCCAGTTATACACCAGTATGATACCAACCGTTGGTTGAACGCTTGTGTCAGTATTTGACCAGTAATGCGTATCATTATTGCGCCAGTAATAGACTCAGTATCACGACAACCACTGGTTGAACTCTTTTGTCGGTTGTCAATCAGCACTTGAAGATGTTATGTGGCTACCGCTACTTTAATCGCTGGGGAAACGCCAGTGCCAGTATTTCACCAGTAACGCATATCACTCCTCATCTAGTGGTATGCCAGTATGCTGTTAACCGTTAATTGAACTTTTATTCGATTATTTTACTAATAATCCGTATCAGTACTGCGCCAGTAGTCGGCTCAGTATCAAGCCAACCGTTGGCGGAAGTCCTGTGCCGGTATTGCACCAGTGACGACGGTCAGTACTGGGCCAGTTGTAAACCAGTATGATGCCAACCGTTCGTTGAACTCTTGTTTAAGTATTTTACCAGTAATACATATTAGCACTACAAAATTAGTATATCAGTATTACGTCAAACGTTGGCGGAACACCTGTGCCGAAATTACACCAGTAATAAAGGTAAGTACGGGGCCAGTTGTAAACCATTATGATACCTAAGGTTGATTGAACTCTTGTGTTAGTATTTTACTAGTAATATGTATCAGTGCTGCCCCAGTAGTCGACCCAGTATCACGCCAACCGTTGGCGGAACTCCTGTGCCGGTATTCTGCCAGTGGCTATGCTCAGTACTGGGCCAGTTGTAAACCAGTACTATGCCGATGGTTGGCACAGTACTAACAGACAGTACTGGTATTTATTCTGAATTACAACTGGCTTGAAACTGCGCCGGTCGTGAACCTAAAAAGTTGAGTAACTGTTTGATTTTTGAATTTAGAAGAAAAAAAACAAGACAGTACTTTCGAGCTCCTACTTAGCTCTATTGAATTATAAAAAGAATAGATTTTGACCCTCTTCTAAATCGAACTGGTCCATAATCTTCTACAGAACAATTTCAAAGTTTTTACCAATTTTGGTCAAATGAAAATAATTGGTCAGCGTGGCTAGAGGAATAATTGGCTGGTAAAGATAAATTAGTATCGTTTGAAGTTGAACTGTTGCATAAGGAATGGCTTCGGGCTAACATATATTGACATTACGCTTTGCGCTGGGTTATTTATCGTACTTGCATTTGTAATAGGCAAATATCATTTATTCCCTTAGCCTGCCCACGGATACTACTGTGTGTGTGACAAATTCTTGATTATCGCGCTTTGCACCACACGATATACACCACAGTACCCTGTACACAATCGCGCTGATGTATTACGCTATATATATGTGTGTGTGTGTGTGTGTTTAATGCTCATGCTTAACTATGTATACAAGGTGTCATGTTGTACTTCAAGTACGTTGTATTGTATACGACACGACAAAAAGTATGAGTAACTTGACGTGGGAATCAGCGCTAATTAATGTCACCACAAACTAATGAGTATCATGTTATTGTTACGCATTTCATATTGACAATTTTCAAGTTCTAGCGGCTTTTACTGCTTTTTAATTTTTTTGCGTGATTATAGGATGTTTTTGTTTTAAATAAAAGTTTTTGTAAATAGTTCATTTCCGGTATTAAGACGAAATTTACAACAACAACAAAAAAAAAACATTTGTGATCATCTCACTCTGTACTTTTGTTACATATCAACTGTATGACGTATTCTATATGTGTAATCTCAGTAGCAAGTAGGGAAGAAAATCCGACCGTCATACATATATTGGGGATAATATGTAGCTGGAACGCGGATATAACGCGACTCTTGAAGTCTACAATTTCTTGACATGTTTCTAACTCAAGGCTAGGTTGTACGTATTCGATACCTACATTACCGACATTTTTGTGAGTTTAATGTTTAGGCAGGGTTATCTGACTCTAAATGTTACTAATTACACGGTAAAATGTACGACCTTTTTTCCTACACTGTCAACTCGATACCCTTGTTTCATGTTACATGAGTTTCACAAAAAAAAAAAAATTTCGATAAAAGTTTATAGGAATCGGAAAAGTGTTACATAGTCTTTACGTCGCGACTATACTCTCTCCGCGCCTAACTTGTACGCTCATGTATCTTTAGCAACCCATTCCAAATTCATTCAACCTTTTCGGAGACTCTCCGATAAGAATGCGTTATACATGGTAGTATTTATACGATAATTAAACGCGCTAACTATACGAGATCACAATTTCTTGTTAAAAGGCGTTTTAGTCTTGTTTGGCATTCAAGGAAATAAGAAATAGTTTCTCTGAGTGAAATGTGTAGTATAAAGTTTAACGACCTTGACAAATGTGATTTTATATCAGCAGTGCTCTTATTTAATAGATTAGGATATTATGAATGCTGTCCAATTTCATATCCAGAAATGGCATCCAATTACTATTCTAGTCATCTTTGAAATTCCTTAAATTACCGCAGTTGGCATTTGTCACGCATCATACATAGGCGATTGTCTAGTGCAAATATATACACCTACATCATCATAAACTTATGGAATTCATGAACGATGCTTGGTATGAATTCCAAATGATTTTTTAAAGCCGGATGGTCGAGGTATTGGAGAAATTAAATTCGAAATCTAGGTGTAAGTACGTCACGTATAAACTTGGAATGTCTCTCTTACATACACGTACATGCTTGCAAATGCATCGCTGATTAATCGATCACGTAAATTCTCTGCTAATCGAATGCTTAGGACAACATTTTGCTTAAAATATGTGTACTATTATCACTATTCACTATGAATTCACGTAGATTCTAAAAGGTAGACGGAATGTAAAACAAGTATTGGTTATCAGAAAAAAGTATTTGCATCAACAACTCTCAATTTCACATGGATGATGCTCTTCATTTGACGTCATACCAATAAAATTTGTTTCCCCAACTAAAATCCTAATTATCACCAAATATATTTATCCCGTCTTTTCTTAGTGATACGTAGGTAGATAAGGGGAGTTCCAGCGCATTTATGATTCTTGGGTTCGTATTACTGCAGAGCAATGACGTCAGAATCTTATCGTGGATGAAACGAGCAGATGCGATTGCGTGTCCTCGATAGGTTGAATTTTATAATCCTTTATAACTATGTTCCCATCCTCTGTAGATCGTAGATTAGCATGAGTGAAGCTTTTCTCTGGGAAACTGATCTTCTCTTGGCGCCCAACTATGGCAATTTGCTAAAATCTCGTTCCAAGGGTGGTTCAATTTTTAAGAGTACTAGTAATCTTGCGCGCGCCACGGCGCACGCCTATTTATCTTTTTATGAAAAAGAATAAATGAAAAGTCTATCTCTTCTATGTTATACATATTTAATGAATGTTACAAAATATTAGTATAAAATAATACAAGACATCAAGGGATGAGTTCTGTATCTGAAACTGTAATTAATCTTTTATAGTAGGATTTTAACGAATTCTTTATTTTACGTAGAAAATGAACTATTTTATTCCAAATGAGCTTTTTTTTATTAAAGATTAATTTACATCTAATATTGATGAATATCATTTACTACGATTTTGTAGCTCACGTTGATGATAATCATATTCTTTAAATAATGAACTTTGCATTTTTACATCACAATTTTGATAAATCAATTCAGTAAAACTTTTGAACGCGCATTGTAATAATCAACAATGACCTTATACGTTGAAAAACACATGTGATAAGCTTGTTGCCACTTGGCAAACTCTTCCTTGAAAATCTTGATTAAGTCTCCCCAACATTAGTTCATGCGTTCAATGTCATAAAAATTCAACTCTGGTTACAAATTTTAATATTTTGTTGAAAATCTTTTCTTTTTGTTTTAAGATATTTACCACTACGTTTTCATTGAGAATTCTTTTTTTTAATGCAACTCTTTTTGGTTAAAGATTAATCTTTTTTGTTTGAAAATTTGGCCATTCAGTTAAAAATTTATATTTGTAGGTTCAAATTTAACTATTTGGTTAAAAGTTAAACTATTCGGTGTCAAATGCAAATCTTTCATTAAAAAGCCAAATTTTTAACAAAACCGTGATTACACTGAAAATGAAAAAGTTTAATCTTCAGTTTTAAAAAATTAACGAATTTGCAATCAAATAGTTACTTTTTCATCTAAAAATATAACATTTTAAGAAAATGGTTACACTTTTAAATAAGTAGATAAATTTTCAACCAAAAACTAAAAAATATGATTACTATATTTTAAAACAACAGCTGAATTGAATAAAAAAATTCCTTTCAAGAAAATTTTTACATTTGTAACCAGAGATATATTTTTAACTAAAACAATTAATCTAAAACCAAGAAGCAATGATAGTCCAGACGTAAAAAAAATGCATTTAAATTGTTGAACATTTTCAAAAAAAAAATTTTTTAACTCTTCCCTTATAGTTAAAAATCAAGTAATTTGTTCAAAATTAACCTTTTTTGTAAAACATTAATCTTATTGGTTGAAAATTAATCTTTTAAACATAGAATTTTTTTATGACGAAAAAATAGTTTTCTTAAAATTTAATCTAAAAACAACCAAATTTCCTTCCTGATCGATTCAAAGACTTGAATTGCAGAATCTGCCTAATGGTAAATGGATTCGATCTCCTTTGAAAGAATTTTTAATCTTCTTGTTTGAAAATTCTTCTTGCTGATTTAGGATTCAATTATTTTTCTGAGAATTCTTTTTTTTTCAACATTGATTTATCGAAGTGATAATTTAACTTTCCATTTTTGGTTAAAAACGTATTGATATTTTTAATTGCAATCTGTTTTGGTAGAGAACTCAGCTTTTTTCTAATTGAACTTCTTTAAGTTGAAAATTATTTTTTTAACTAAAAACTGAACTATTTAATTTTTCGTTGAATATTAAGTTCATAATTGAGGCTTCATCTGTTTCGGTTCAAAACGAACCTTTTTGATTGGAAATTCGACTATTTTCTTCAAATTTCTTTTTTTTTTTAATTTCTATAATGATAAAATCTACTTATATTACTTTTGATTAAAAAATGATATTTTTTTAGATAAAAATCATATATTTGTTTAAAACTTTCTAGATTTTGTAGAAAATTCGTAATTTTTTGTAGAAACGTAATATTATTGGCTGAAAATTAATATTTTTCATTAAGGATTGAGTTAATTAAAAAAAATCCTTTTCACTTTGTCAAAAAACAATTTCTTTAAAAGAAATTTCGATTCTACTATTTTCGGTTGAAAATTGATATTTTAAATTGAAAATTGACCTTTTGTACTTAATAATTAAATGTTTTTAATTTTTATGTTTTGGTAGAAAATTAATCCTTTTGGTTTAAAATCGACCTTTTTCGTTAAAGATTGAACTATTTGGAAATAAATTTATCTGTTTTGATGCAGTATTTAGAAATTCAGAATTTTGTTGAAAATTCGTCATTTTTGGTAGAAAAATAAACTTCTTAATTGAAATTTGATCTTTGTTTCGAGGATTTTATTATTACATGAAAAATTCGTTTTTTGGTGAAAAACTAATTTCTTTAAGAGAAAAGTCGATTATATCATTTTTTATAGAAAAATGATATTTTAAAAAAATTGATCTTTTTTTCTTAAAAATATATATATTTTTTTAAACCGTCTTTTTAAACAGGGAAATTAATCTTCGCGGTTGAAAATTCATCTTCTTCATCGAGGGTTCAATTATTATTTTTTTTGAAAATTCCTTCATAGTTAGTCAAAAATTGATTTATGTGAAATAAAATTGGATTAATTCATTTTTGGTAGAAAATTGATATTTTAAATTAAAAATTGATCTTTTTTAGTTGAAAATTCAACCCTTTGGTTTGAGAATGTACATATTTCGATGAAAACTCGTTATTGCGGTAGGAAATTAGTCTTATCGTTTGAAAATTCATCTTTGTGATTAAGAACAAAACTATTAAGTTGCACATTCCGTTTTTTTGTTGTTAAAAATTAAATTCTTTAACTAAAAATTTAACTCTCACTTTCGGTAAAAATGTGAAATTTTGAATTACAAATTGATATTTTTGTGTTGAAAAATCAATTATTGGTTTCAAACATCGTCTTTTTTGATATCAAATTAATCTTCTTGGTTGAAGATTCATCTGTTTCTTTGAAACTTCAACTATGCATTAATGCCTTTAAGGAAAATTTTCATTATGTCATTGTTGCTTGAAAACTAATCGTCTTTTGTGGACAATTAATTTTATGGGTAAAAAATTAATCTCTTTTTTCTTATTTTTAACACCGATGTCCAAATTCGATTTTTTTTGTCTTATATGGGAAAAAACTGTCTCGCATAATTGACTATAAAAAAAAATTTTATCGCTAAGAGATTCTGCTAAAGAATGTATATTGACTTTAAGTGAATTCTATCTTATTCTAAATACTTTTTATAATACTGTTCTAAGATTGAAAATTAATTTAGTTGAAAACAATTTACATCTGCACGGAGAAAAATAGATATTGAAAAGCATATATTAAAAACTTTGATATTTAACCATAATATATAGATATTACGGCATACTATCTAATATCTTCTATTCAACATACAAAATATTAAAGGGCAATATCTGTTTGTATTGAAAGTATAAAATATGTGATATTAACAGTTAATAACTAAGATATTAAAAAAGCTAAATCTTTTCGGAGCAAGGTCGCTGACGTGTGGCGTGGCGACAAAAGATTTTGTCTGTATCTTGAGCTTTCATAGTGTGTATTGTGGTTTTTCTTATATCTGTTGCACTATAAGTTTTTGTAGAAAATGGATTAAATATTTTTGGATATGTTATAATTTTCTCAAGAAAATGAGGACTCAGCTACAGGCATCTTTCATATTAGCCTTGAACAGTGTGTTATCTGTTTAACACAAAAATCGCATTATTATTACACCATTAAGCCATTTCCCTTTCGGGGTAGGCGTGACTCACTCGGTAGGGGAAAGGAGTTGTGTGTGGAAGGGATAGAGATTTTTCAGATTGACCCAGATTTCTGGTGCTATTTAAGTAAATAACACGTTCGTTCCGCAACACTGCTCCGACCCAGGTTGCTGATCAATCTCTCTAGCAATAACCCCAAGCGAAGAACCTCACGAAG
>NC_046664.1:99021188-99035997 GCF_010883055.1 Belonocnema kinseyi
TTCCAGTCCTTTCCGAGGCTATTTTGTAGTTTTTATTATTCATTGTTTAGATTATACGCCCAACTAACACCTTTATGCAATAAGTTTATTTTCTGAGTCGAATTCATGTCCAAGTTAAGTATCAAATCGTCATATGGTGGAGATTGTAGTTCTAACGTCAGTCCCACCAAAAACTTCAGTTAGTAAGGGAGGCTTGGAAGAGGGGGGAGGTAGAACTGGAACCGAGAGAGTCGTCTTGGGTTTGCGTTAATTATGCAAAAAGGCGAATGCTTGAGGATTCGGATTTTCAAAACAGAGGACTACGATATGAAAAAATCATTTGTAAACAACCTTTTCGATTGAAAATTGTTTCATTAAATAAAAAATTGATGACAACACTTTGTCGATCACATTGGTATTGTTTTCTCATCAATTGTACTTCTTTAAAATATAATAATGTTTTAAGATAACTGCAAGACTTATCAATAGTTCTTAATAAAATTAAACAAAATTTAAATTTGAAAATAAGTGATTTTCATTTTTTATTTGTTCATAACTAAAATATTGTGTACTTTTCATAGATTTAATAAAATTCTCTGATATAGGCCACCATTGTGTCTACTGTTTGATGTCAAATTTACCTGTTTTAGTTAAAATTTGAAATAATCTGTCGAAAGTTTCATTTTTTTGATTAAATATTAACTTTTATAAATTAAAAACTGCATTATTCTATTTTTGTTTAAAATTTTTTATTGAACCTTGATCTTTTTTAGGTAAGAGTGGAATTATTTGTTTGAAAATTTATGTATTTTGTTGAAAATTTGTGTTTTTTGTTAGTAATATAAAACTGCTTCCTTCAAAATTCATCTTTTTAATTGAGAATTCAACTATTTTGTTGAAAGTTCCTTTAAAGTTAATCCAAAATTAATTTATGTAAGATATAATCGGATTATATCATTTTTAGTAGAGAATTGATATTTGAAGTTAAAAATTGATCTTTTGTGGTTGAAAATTCAAACCTTTGGTTTGAAAATGCACATATTTAGATGAAAATTCGTTATTTCGGTAAGATATTAGTCGTCTCGTTTGAAAATTCATGTTTGTAATTGAGAACAAAACTATTAAGTTGCACATTCCGTTTTTTTTTGTCAAAATTAAATTCTCTAACTGAAAATTTAACTATCCCGCTTTTGGTGGAACACTGAAATTTGGAATTAAAAATGGATATTTTTGGGTTGAAAATTCAATTATTTGTCTCAAACATCGTCTTTTTTATATAAAATTAATCTTCTTGGTTGAGAATACATCTGTTTGCTTAAAAGTTCAACTATGTAAGTATCATCAAATGCATCTATTTTAGTAAAATTTCAATTAATTTGTTGAAATTTAATTGTTTGTTGTTAAATATTAATTCTTTTAACTAAAAAGGAATTATCCTATTTCTGGTTTTATATATTTATATTTTTAATTAAAAATTTATGTTCACTATTTGTTTAAAAACTAATCTTTTTCATAAGGGTTCAACTATTTTTTTTTAAATTGATTAAAAATTCAACTGCACTATTTCAGGATGAAAAATTATATTTTTAATTAAAAATTAATTTTTTCATTTAAAATTCCTTTCTCTGGTAGAAAATTATTTTTCTTTGTTTAAATCTTATCTTGTTCATTTAGGATTGAACTATTTTCTTGATTTTTTTGTTTGTTAAAAATTAATGTCTAAGGAAAATTTTAATTATATCATTGTTGGTTGAAAAGTAATCGGTTTTTTTGTAGAGAATTAATGTTATGGGTAAAATCGATTATTTTGTCTTAGATTGGAAAAAATGTCGTGAATAATTTACTATAAAACAATTTTAATCGCTGAGAGATTCTGCCAAATAATGTGTAGAACCTGTCTGATTTTAAGTGAATTCTATTTTATTTTAAGTACTTTTGATAATATTGTTCTTACATTGAAAATTAATTAAGTTGAAAATTCTATTATTTGTTTAAAACAGTTTTTTAAAATAGAAAATTAATCTTTGTGTTTGAAATATCACCTTTTTTGTTAAAACTTTGACTATTTTGTGTATAGTTCATCTCTTTTAATTAAAATTTGAAATAATTTGTAAAAAATGTCATTTTTTTGATCGATTATTAACTTTTATGAACTGCAAACTGAATTAATCTCTTTTTGTTTAAAATTTGATATTTTTTTGTTGAAACTTCATCTTTTTAATTAAAAATTATTTTATGGGTGAAAAATTAATCTTTTTTTTATTATTCTTAACCTAGATGCCCAGATTCGACTTTTTTGTCTCAGATCGGAAAAAAAACGTCTTGAGTAATTTACTATAAAAGAGTTTTAATCGCTGAGAGATTCTGCTAAATAATGTGTAGAACCTGTCTGGTTATAAGTAAATTCTATTTTATTTAAAATTCTTTTTATAATATTGTTCTTGAATTGAAAATTAATTTAGTTGATAATTCTATTATTTGTTTTTTAAAAATTTTGTTTAATTAAAAATTAATCGTTGTGATTAAAAATTCATCTTTTTTATTAAAACTTTTACTATTTGGTGTCAAGTTCATCTGTTTTAATTAAAATTTTTAATAACCTGTAGAAAATTTCATTTTTTGGATAGAATATGAACTTTTATAAACCAAAAACTGAATTATTCCATTTTCGTTTAAAATTTGTTATTTTTAATTGAAACTTCATCTTTTTCGTTAAAAATTATTTTATGGTTGAAGAATTAATCTGTTTTTTATTATTCTGAACATAGATGTCCAAATTCCATTTTTTTGGTCCTGTATCACAAAAAACGTCTTGCATAATTTACTATAAAAAAATGTTATTCGCTGAAAGGTTCTATTATTTGTTGAAAAAGATTTTTTTAAATAGAAAATTAATCTTTGTGATTGAAATTTCATCTTTTTTCTTCAAACTTTTACTATTTGCTGTCAAATTCGCCTGTTTTGGTTAAAATTTTAAATAACCTGAAGAAAATTTCATTTTTTTATTGAATATTAAGTTTTTTATACTAAAAACTGAATTATTCTATTTTTGTTCAAAATTTGATATTTTTTATTGAAACATGATGTTTTTTTAGCTAAAAATGGAATCATTTGTTTGAAAATTTCCGTAGTTTGTTGAAAATTTGTGTCTTTTATTAGAAATATAAATATGAAAACCCGATACATCCATAAACCTGAACATAATTCATTTAATCCCTCATTTCTTAAACCATATATTGTTTAAAAACACATAAAAATTTGGAAGCCTATACATTTTATACAGCTGTTTTGTTGTGAAGGTCAAGTGCAGAGAGTTTAATGGTACTTTTCTGATATTAAGGAAAGTTAGTGTAACATTGGTGTATTTTTAGTTATAAGTTAATGTTTTAGTTATTATTTGCATTCAATATAAACATTAAGTATTATTCCTGTGATGTATGGAATTTGTTATAAAATTTCATTGCCGATAAAAAATACGGTAGCAACTTATTGAGATTTTGAGGTTAATATTACATTTTGCAATTCAAGAGCGAACTGCTCGCAGTAAACAAATTTATCAAAAAGACGTAAGATGAAAACATAAAAAGCTATTTTTTATTTTAATCTTTGTGTAATTTGTAAGAAAAATTTCAGTAAAAGCTTAACTTTCGTAAAGTTTTTTTAGTACATTTTCGTAACCTTTCATAGCAAAAAATAATGTTTGATAGATTTTTGTAGATATATACGGAAGATTTACATTAAAGTGGCCAAAACTACCTAATTCTGCGTCCAGCAGTTCGCTTTTGTATTCTAAAATTAATTCCTAACCTCAAAATTACAAAAGTTGTTATGCATTTTCCACCAGCAATGGACTTTAATATCAAATTCCATACTTCATAGAAATATTACTTAATGTTAATGTGTACATTAATAACAAATAATAGATTAAAGATCAACTTATAATTAAAAATATACTAACCCTACCGATAGAAATCTCAGAGTATATGCTAAAGATTTTCAAGGCTCTGAGAAGCTCGGAGAAATTCTCCGCAGGCACTCAGTTTAATTGTCCTGATAGCTCGTTCAAATGTTTTGAAGGCTTTAAAATGTTCTTTCCGAACTTGAAATAAAAATACGATCATAAATAACAAGCAGAGGCTTAAATTGAAATAAGAATTCGAACAGTGATCCAAAAATACTTGCGCATGCTTGAACTGTGCGTCGCACATTGGCTCTAGTTCGCGTACATATTTAAAAATCAAGTACAGACGCGCACTTTAGCGGCTTAGCCAATGGACGTCACTCAAATCTAAGCAAGCGCAGATCAAGCCAGCTCCGTTGGGATCATTAAACTTCAAGAAAACGCGTGTAACGTTCCATTACTGTCTAACTCACGCTGACTCACGAGTGTCCCTTTCGCACGCGTTTATCTATTAAAGAACGAGCAATCGTGACAATTTTTCAATATTTTCCAACTCTGTCTAACCCATTCATAACTCGTGTCTCACGCATATAGCAATGAAAATCGAGTAGTGTGACAATCGAAATCGACAAGATCGTTTAGAGATTTCATATTAAGGATGCTTAGTCCTTCTCTCAGGAGCAAATGAAAATAAAAGTACTTTCGAATATAAATAGCGGGAGTAGTGAAAGTGAGGCCATATTTTACGTTTAACTACTTAGATTATTATAATTGGCGAACAATAACTTATTATAAATCTTGCCTTTTATGAGAAAACTACGGCGTACTGTATTTATTGTGAAATAATCAGAGACTATAAAATACGAATTAAAACTCTTTGTTAAGAATATTGTATGGGAAATAAGAGATTATTCAATTTTGAGAAGGTTCCTTTAAGTTATAATGTTTCATGGAGAGTCTTAAAGATAAATGAATGCTCGATAGTTTAGAGTTTTGAGGTTAATCTAGGAATAGGAAAATTAAATTATTTTAGTGCAAGTAAAATAATGTGAGATACTATGGTGTAATTGTATTTTTAAGGAGATTCTTAGTCTGCTTATAAAGAAGGGTTGATAGTATCGTGAATTTAATCGTTAACTCATTCAATTTGTCGTGGTTATATCGCTATAGTTATAGGGTACACAAACGGGTTGGCCTGAACGAGTTATGCTCATTGTTAGTCTCATGATCTTAATTGAAAGCTGCTCTTTCGTTGAGAGGTTACACTATGGTATGATCGAATTATCGCCAAATTATCGCAAAATTATCGCTGACTAGTGAACGAGAAGTGGATGGACACTGTAACCGAGTCTTCTTCATCTCATCTAATAGGTACACATGCACATAGATTGTAGGCAATTTCTGAGACGGTTTGATATCGAAATTTACCTATGTAATATAATGAGCCTATACACCCGGTTACGATGGAATGATATTCGATACACATTTAATGTTTAAAGTAAAGATGGCATTAAACACGAATTATATTTCACTTAAAATTCAGGGGATGATTTTCAAAGTATATCACATTCATTGCATACTGTTAAAAATTTATTTCTGCCTTATTTTTACCAAAAATTTCACACTATCAACTACTGAAATGTTTATTACAAATAAGAACATTTTAATTTTACGAAAAATTCAAAAGTGTCCTGGAAAGATGGAAAAATAGCTGACACTCTGAGCCCCTTTGTCTGCCGCGGTCGGGTCCACCAAAAATTGGCGGGTTTCCCAAATTCGAGAAGGCGACCCTCCTCGCTAATAATACGTTCTCAATACTAACGAATATGTCTTGGACCAGAAGTCTCCACTTTAAAACTCACAGCGATTTTAGTATTCTGGTTGCTCCCGGACCAATTGTTTCCGCCAAACGTGAATTTAGAACGACTTCGAACTTCTTCGTTTCTGGTAGTGAAAGTGTTTTAAACGTTCCTCTTTGCAGATAAGGCATATCTTGAACTTTTTTTGTTTGTTTTCAAATTGATTCCATGAACTGATTTTAAATTATAAATTCAAAATAATTCTAGATCGTTTTTTCCAGGGTCTCTCTCAATGTGATTTCCATTAATGAAAAATAGCAACGTGGTTTCATTATTAGTCACTGATCGCGAGGTAGACATATTTGTCACTGAAAAAAATTCCAAGCATCGATTGTATCATATACATAGTCCATAACGGAGACGTATAAGGCTGACACCCCTGCGGTATCGACAATAGGGGTAAAAAATCAACGCAGTGCTGGGTAGGTTGATGGGTTAAGGTTAAGGTTAGGGTTAGATCTGCCTTTAACATTAATATGCCTGTTTTCTCATAACAAAAGGAAACAGAGGTACGTTCTATCCCCTTTGCATTGCCCCTATTCCAACGGCCTTTCAGTGGAAACCCTCCTCCGGACAGGATTCTGCGCTGAGGGTCAGAGCACAACTGTTAGTACATTCGACTCCGACTCGAAAATAAGCACCCATCGTCCTTCAGTCTGCAATGTTGAAAGAAATTCTTTCGTTCTTACTATTTCCTTTTTCTTCTGGGGGAAATTTGTTTCGATTAGTCCCCTTCCGTTGTTATTCATTTGGCGTGAAAGATTGAATATGCAAGTACAAAATGATACGAACAAGAGGATATCAGTGGTACTCGATCTTTCATAACACCATGAAAATTATATAAACAATTGCATATGGATAATGGTTATGTGAAACTTGCAAAGAAAAAATATAAATATTGCATTTGCTCACAGTTTAAAAAAATCGTTCAAAATGATACTGAATTCAATATAATTTTGATATGCAACAAAAATGATACAGAATTCAAAAGCAGTTTGATCCGAAGGAGTGAATGATCGTGCAGTATATTTAAAAAGTTAAAAAAATAACGAAATATTATATTAGAAAATACCACTTGCTAAGTATAGTTGTCACTTGCGCGCGATTGGATACAATTTTTAGGTTATGTCGTTATGATACGGGCGCCAAGAACTAACGGCCGTTTTGTTTAGTCTGACAAATAAACCGAAAAATAAGATAAAATTGATCCGAATGGGCAGATCATTATGATCTCTAGTCAAATGATGTTTGGAGCAAAATGCTCTGCAACAAAATTGATCCTTTTTTTTAATGTGCTTGATCATAAATGGCAGCGTGTCCAGATGCAGACAGCGGGAAAAAATGCTTAGAATGTGTGAATGAGACCCTAGTCATAAGAGACACAAGAAGCCACAGAAACACGAGAGCTTGCATGGAAAAAATGAATGGACGTGACGGAAGCTAGAGAATTATGTTAGGACAGAAGATTATGGCGACAAGTAGTTAATAAAAAGAGTGTCAGTCGCGTGAATGAAGCCTGAAACAAAGGCCCTTGGATACTAATAGGCCCGAGTGGGGAATTTCACATGATGCCTTTGTGGGGTTCTTCACTTGGGGTGATTACTAGAGAGATTGATCAGCAACCTGGGTCGGAGCAGTGCTACAAAACGAATGCGCTATTTAAATAAATAACACGATAATTCTAGATCAATCTAAAAATTCTACAACATCTTTCTCACATTACTCTCTTTCCCAGCGAGTTATTCACGCCCACCCCGAAGGAGAAGTAGCTTAATCGTGTAATAATAACAATCTTTAGTGTTCTGTAAGTAATTTAGGGCTACAAGAATGTTGGACAAATGCAGGAACCCCAATTTCCATCACCCTGACAACTCAGATAAATATTTAAAAATTTTGAAAGTGTAACTACTGCACTTAAGCCTAAGGTACGCATTGTGATCGAGAAGATTGTTATTAATAAATGCTACGTGTAAAGCAGTATCAATTAGGCTGCATGTAAGAATAGGAATGTTGGCGGAGAATGTATTTATGTGGCAGACAAGTACGTTTATCGTCGGGTGCAAAGGTTTGGAAAGCGCATATGACTTCCGTTATATTGCCGCGGACTGAATTATTGTGGTAGTTCGTAGATCGATCGTTGCTCTCGATTGTCAATGCACTAGTCGATAATGTCGATATTCATTGCAGATAAACTGTGTAGACTGCAGTGCATCGTGCACTCGATAATTTAATGACGACCCGTTAGTACAAAGGTTATGCTGAGTCTACTTTGCTCGATTTAAGTTCTTCATTGCTTGAGCTAACACACCCAACCAGCACAAGATGCAGACAGTATGCCATGGAAAAAAAGCAATAGTCAAATAAATTTAGAAAATAAAAGAGCATACAATTTAAATAAATTGTGAATATTGTATAAAACTCAGAAAGTCTAGCGAATGAATGTCACTCTATTTTAGGAAGATGAAAATTGGTCATTTTTTCCCCTTCTTTTCAGCATCGATATTTGTTGAAGTGATTATTGTTGAGTAAAAAAATAATATTTTTGTAGGTGTTTTGGCGAAAAATCGTATGATCATGAAAAATGAAAAAAATTGTTTAAACAATTTTAGTAAAAATGAATTAAAAAAATTTCTTCTTCTGACCTATGTCATGGCTCACTTGGGGCCCTATGAATATGATATTTGAATTTAACAAAAAATTGTTTAAACCATTATTGTTTAAACAAATTTACCACAAAAATTTTTTTTTCGTTTCTCTTGCATAATTTCAGGCTCATTTAAGGCTCCTGAAATATCATCAACTGAAAGTCGTGCGATATTTCCTTTGTCCATTTTTTGTTATGTATGGTGTTGTGCCACCTTAACGTTATAAAAAATACGTGAAGAAAACCATATAACCCATTTTTACTCTTCCCATAATTTAGGGCACATTTAGGACTAATTTGGGCCCGCAGTCCCAAATTTTGGGCTCTAATATTTATGGTAAAAAATAGATAACAAATTGTTTAAACATTTTTTTAAATGTTTAATTATCATATTTCCAGAGCCCTTAATGGACCCTAAATTATTCTATATGGTGAATTTTCTGTAAAATTATTTGCATTACGGTTTACAGCAATGTTTGGCCAGCCTAACATTAATCTAGTGCAAGCGCCATTTTTTACAACAAATAAAAGAGCCCAAAATTTGGGACCACGAGCCTAAATCAGCCTTAAATGAGCATTCAGAAAATCAAAATTTCTGCAGTAAGTTTTAATTTCTATTGAAACTGACGATTTTACATTTTTCATTACAATGCTCAGTTTGAGTCTCTTCGGAAGTGGTTTTTTGTCTTATCTTTAAGTGGCGATTTCGACTTGCAGAATGTCTGTAATGTTCTGTACTGCCTACCTTTAAATGTTTTTTATATTAAAGAAATTATAAGATGCTCTTTCGGCCCGTGCAATTGTCCAAAATAGTTTCAATTACAATTATTGTAATCATTAATTTTGTTGCTCATAAAGAAACTCTAACATGCTCTTTCAGAGCGTGTAAAATTGTGAAAAATAATTGTACCTTCCAATTAATGTAAAAATAAATGTGTAGTCGCTAATTTTTCAAGATAAATAATTTTCCTAATTAAAGTATGAATAATATCAAAAAGTCAAACGTGTTATTTGTAACATGTTATGTGCGGATATATTAAGGGTGGTTTTGAGGGGTCTTGCCGAACTTTCTCATCCACTCTATAATTAGTGAGATAGAAAAAGAGAATTTTTGACATTTTTGTATTCTAAAATATCGACAATCAAACTTGTCATTTTTAACATTTTAGGTGTGGGTATAGTAGGGGTGGTTTTCAGGGTCTTGCTGAACCTTCTCACCCACTATACAATTAGTGAGATAAAAAAAGAGAATTTTTAACGTTTTTGTATTTCCAAATATCGACAACCAAACTTTTCAATTTTAACATTTTAGGTGAGGACATATTAAGGGTGGCTTTAGGGGTCTTGCCGAACATTCTCACCCACTCTTTCAGTAGTGAGATAAAAAAAGAGAATTTTTGACGTCTTTATATTTTCAAATATCGACAATCAAACTTGCATTAGGCAGGTCTTAATAATGGGTGATGTGTAAGGGTAGGTAACCCCTTAAAAATTAGAATAAAACCACCCAAGATAATATTTTTGGAGGACTGTTTCAATACCAAAAACTACACTGTTGAAATTTAGTATACGCATATACTAAAGTCAGTATACATGTATACAAAATTTAGTATACGCATATACCAAATTTAGGAGAAGCGTATACTAAATTGAGTACACGCTTACACTAATTTTATTGTACGTGCATTTTCGTTCTGGTATAGGCGATTATGATTTCGTCCTGATTATGATGGTTTACACTGATAGGAATGAATTGACAGTACAACAATATTTATGACTAGATTCATTACATTTTATTGCTTGTATAGATACAGCCCTACATGATGTTTGTTTTGACAATCCTGATTCTTGTTGCTTATGAAGACAGACGCACAGGCAAGAGCGATATGCGTCCGTGGTGAACTAAACAAAGTAAGTCGGGTAAATCACTCATACAGAGTGTATTGCTAAACAACAACATTTTAGAGCTAGTTCGTTTAGGCAAATTTTAGTAGGATTACACATTTCATATAACTGCAATACGTATATTGCATTTTTGTACCACAAATATTAATAAGTTGTATTTACTATCTTTCAGTGTGTGCATTTGGTAGTCTGTATGATTGCAGTACAAGTGTTATATTATGAATGTACTCATAGTTTTCTAACCTACGATCGTATGCTTAAATCAATGGTACTATTTCTATCAGTATAGTAGCACAGTTAACCTCAAATTCAAAACTGTGCACATAAAATCCATGGCCTCATTTTAGTCCGTACTCGATTATAGAATTTCACAATGAAACTACATTTGCGTTAATATATTAATACACTTGACATACCATATAAAGAAAAAACTTCGCATATATTTAGCACAAGAACTCAACAAAAATGCACGAGAGCCAAGCGAGCCTGCTAATGGCCAGGTTGCCCGTCCGCGTAAATCAAAACGCGCTTGCGTAGCCGAATATAGCAAACACGTATATGAATTTTAGTATACAGAAACTATAAAATTCATGTATTTAAAAGAAACTTACTGCACACTTAATAAATTTAGCATAAAAATACCTTCCTAAACGAAATTTAGTATACGTAAGTATACTAAAATTACAAAATGTAATGAATTTAGTAAACATATACGAAATTTAATATAAATATGTATACTGAAGTTGCAAATATTTCTTAAAGTGTAGCCTTCAAATGATACTTTTTTGACAGTGATGTTTAGGAAAATTCCAGCTGAAATTTTTAACAGTATTTACTCGTTTTCTGAAAACCGTTTATGTTTTTCGTACAACTTTAAATAAGAGGCATACTGGGTAAAAAATATTTCTTAAAAGTTATATTTGATCATTCATATTGCGTAACGTTTGTTAATGAGTCATGTGAAAGTAAAATCAGACACCCCGTCCGGAAAATGTGTAAAGAAAGGTGTGAATATGTAATGTATACATTGAAAGTGAGTGAAAACGAACGCAAACGTGTCGTCGCTTGACACGTGAGAGAAAAATGCGTGTATATGTTGAACTATTAACATACTTACCTTAGGGTATAAAATAATCTCTTCTAACAATAGCACCACTATTTTTACTACTCACGTAACTATAACCGTTTCTCTTTTTACCTTCCAGTGAAAGTGCAACATGGTATTTTTCGTAGAAGCTACAAATATAAGTGATCTTACGCATCCTTGTTAGACATTAAATAAAAAAAATACATCTAGGAGTTCTTGATTATTTAATTTGTTTTGGAATTGTGAGTTACGTTTTTCTCGGTGTATTTGGTATGTTGATTTCTGGCTGTTATCATAATTAATCATTATGTCTTCCTTTGAGACAGGGTTTTCAGTGATGAATGGATTTTAGTTTTAGGATATTGCCTAACTCGCTTTTGGCAACGCATGCTCTTGACACTCGAAATTTCACGCTACTCTGGAAATAGCGCTGACGAAATTAGAGACGACGTTAAATTCGAAAAGCGTTCTCTTATAGGTTTCGGCAAAACTTCACAAAGAGATAGATCAATATTTGAGACTCTGACTTTTTTGCGACCGAGATTATTACTTTGTGTTATTCATTTCTGTTTAATCTGGATTTGAGTTTGGGGACCAATCTTCAAGAAAATAGACTAAAAGCCTGTGCATTATATACTACTCCGTTTATTAAATCTCACCCTTACTAGGGGAAGAGCTACCAAACATTTTTCTCCGTGTAATAATCCGTATTTCATATAGCAACCTTTAGCAGATAGTACAGCTTCAATGCCGTGTCGTAGGATCGTCCTTACTGACTTTTGTTTCATGAAGTGCCAAACCTTGTAGATGGGATTCCTATCTTGAGATTTTCCCGGTCCGTCGAGAAACGGTAACTTTTTCCGACCGAAAGACGTGCTAAGTCGTCTGTCAAATTTGTCAAATCTAGTGAACTAGGAGTTTAACCCTAGACGGATCCTATACATTTTTTCCCCTCACCGGCTCCTGTAGGTGATAAATGTCCCCCATTTGGATTCCTTGTGCACAATCTTTTCCTTTCATCGGCATCAGATGTTAGTATACACCATTCTCTTCATTTTTTAATGTCGGAGAGATTGGTGTGTATAACATCCTGTTTCAATGAATTTAAAATGTTGAAAAAAATGTTTAAACAAATAAAAATCGAGAAAATCGTGTTTTGACATTTTTTTTGGAAAAAATCATGTCATTGCTTTTCTAATTAACTAATTTAAAATTTTCAAACGCCATTTTGAAGAGCACAAATTGTACTTTAAGGTGGTGTAGCTTATAATTAGGTTCCTTCCTAAAAGTATATTTATTTGAACATTCGAAGTTAGAAAATTTTAGAAAATGAGGGACATCATAAGCGCGGGCAGAATGCTTATTGTTATAAATAATTTGAATATATAATAGGTCAATCTCTTTGTTTTCTGATGCACAATAAGATGATTTCATTTAAATAAAGATAAAAAATTAAGAAAAAGTTTTTTTCAATGAA
Source organism: Belonocnema kinseyi (assembly GCF_010883055.1). NCBI lineage: Eukaryota > Metazoa > Arthropoda > Insecta > Hymenoptera > Cynipidae > Belonocnema > Belonocnema kinseyi. The sequence continues at coordinate 99,034,041 of NC_046664.1, forward strand.
AAAGCGGTTAGTAAGTTTGAAAGACAGGAAAAATTCATCGGAATTAAAAAAAGAAGCCTTTTCTAAAAAAAATATTTTTATTTTCAAACTAATTCTTGAAATTAAATTAAATTAAAAAACAATTAATTACAATAAATTTTGCATAAAATAAGCTTAATCTACTTCGGTGCAAAGGTTGCACAAGGAGTACGAAGGATTTCACTTTGTGAAACTAGACTTTGAGGTATGAGCATGATTGAAATTACCAGGGGTGGGATTCCGATGCCTACTAATCTAGTTTATCGAATCCCTCTTTCTAGTGCATGAAAGTTTAGAACGTTTATTACATTTTTAAGGCATTATTTATTGCCAAAAAAAAGGTTAAATGCTCGAGTTATAAATATAAATTTGCGTATTTTGTTGGCGAGAAGTTCAAATCGAGGTTCTGTTACTTTCATGTGAATAATTACGCAACAAACAGTACGAGGATTGCATAAAAATGTACATATTGACAAAAAATAAATGATTATTTAAATTGTATAGTTTTATAGCGCCTAAATAATTGTAGATTCAGTTTCGTATTTTTAATTTTAATTTAAATAAGTATTTTTTTAATTAATGAAGTTAAACTTATTATTATAAATAATAATAATGTTAAAATGGTAACATAATATTTAACTTTAATAATAAAGTAATGCTTTGAAAATATTTCAAACTTTCTAGATTAATGTCTAGTAATAAAAAATGTGATCAAATAGTTTTTATTTTGACAAATTGAATTTGTACGTTTACCTAATTTTTTTTTAATTCAGTTAAATCTGAGGATGCTATTATTATGCATATAGAAAGACCCTTTCATCTTAAATATCGAACAACTTCATGCGTGGGGAATTTAGCATCCATATGCTCTACTTTTCTAGTAATCTTAACATGCCTATGCTCCACTATGTATTCTTATTAAGGTACGAATTATTCAAGATGAAAAGTTATATTGTTAGCAAACGCGGATATCACGAGCATTCGCAGTAGTGATTCTTGTGTATTTTGACACATGGTCTAACATAATCTAAAAATACACAGGAATAACTACTGCGCATGTCAGAGATATTCGCGTTCTGCCACCACTGACTGGGGCGGGGGGATAAGCTATTTCTCTCGCACAGAAACATGATTGGCCTTTTCAGTTTTTCTCCATAAATAGCTCTTTACTTGCGCATATATGTAAACTATTTGACCTTCATTTATAGGGGAGCGGTAAACAGCCAATCAGATCGACGCGCGAGAGAGATAGCTTATCCCGCTAACTCAACTAACACTAACGTCTGTCTCTTTTTCTTTTCCAATCACTCTGCCATTGCCGGGTTTCTTCCAGTTATATATGCGCTAAAATTTCTAATATTAAGTATTTCAAGTTGTGACGTCAGCTGGCAAGATGTCTGTACAATGAGGGCCAAGCAATAATACAAATCCCAGAGGATAAAACTTTATTTAGTTTATAACTTAAAACAAAATATATATTTTTCACAGTTACAAAAAACATGTCAATTTTATTTTCAATTAAATACCTGAAGCCATGAACCCTTTTTTTCTGCGTCTTCTTACTCTTTTTTTCGAACGCTTTATTTTCTTTTCCTATTGCGTTCAGAATTCAATGTCAGAAATTCAATATTGAGAAAATGAGAATTAAAAAAATGTTTAATAACGAAATTATATTTACTCTTAATGAATTAAAATTGAATTAAAATTAATTTGAAAGAAAATCAGAAAAAAAAAATTAATAACGGAATTATATTTACTTTTCATTTTCGAGTTGATTTGTGAATGAAATATAAATTATTTATTTTATTTAGATAATAAAATAATATACGAGCCATGAGTTTTGGAAAACCAGATTTACTATCTCATCTGGAAAAAATCGTGTGACAACTAACAAGGTCACGTTTCAGAGAGGTGTCTTTCAGGGCGACACCATGAGCCC
>NC_046664.1:99036097-99044075 GCF_010883055.1 Belonocnema kinseyi
TATGAATTTTAAGCAAAAGGTTAATGTTCTACGAAAAGAGTTGAATTTTCAAAACGAATAAGATGTATTTTTTACAAAACAATTGCATTTGCAACCCAAAAAGATGATCTTTTGAGCAAATTCTTAAATTTTCAACCAAATAATACAATTTATAACTAAAACTATGATCTTCAGTAGAAAGTTTGTGTAAATTTGCAAAATTTACGTACATTATTGAGGGACCCCATCCCTTACCGTTGTCTATGTCAATGCCCTGTGGTGTCAGGATTAAACCAAAATGAACCGTTAATCAAGTTCATAAGATTTTCACTATTTATCTCAAAAAACATTTTTTGCATAAAATCAAATTTCATTTCATTTCAAAAGGAGAAATTAAACAAATAGTTTCCATATAAAATTCGAAAACAAAATCATTTTCCTTGAATACAATTTTTATAATTAATTAAAAAAAAAATAATTTAGAGGAAACCCAAGTTTCTCAATCCTGATATTGCTATTTGTCTAAACTTTAATCCAAAGAGAATTAGAAGAAAATTGAGAAACTTAAGAAATACTAAAACTCGAAAATCCAAGGGTACCGAGAATATGAATGCAATATATATAGATATACTACAGATACATCTTGGTAAAAAAAGTTTGAAGGCTTGGACCCTTGAGCGCGCATGTGTTTCCATTGTTATGACCGGAGGAAGCAGTAGAAAGGCCTGCCGGAGTGCTGCCGAAGTTTGCAGGAGAAATTCGGCAAGCTGCGGTAGTGAGCTACTGCAACTTCGGCGGGCAGAAAAGTACCGACCGGAGTTTGCAGTAGGTCCTGCGAACCTGCTGCGGGCAGTAGGTACTGTTTCGCCGGAGTGTGCAGGAGGCTGGAGGGCAGTAAGCAGTAGGTATGCTACTGCTCGTCCCATCTCTTATCCCCATCTAATCTGAAATACCTAATGGCTCAATTTTACCAAGTGCGAACAACGCACCTGCTAAACTTCAATGACCATGACATAAAATTAGCAAAGCTGTCAAAATAATAAACAATGCATTTAAACATAGCTATTTCAAATCTTGAAAAGTATTTAAGAAGTTTCCACTGTTCGAGGATGAGAGAATGAGCGCGCGTATGTGAGAGAGAGTAAAGATGTCGGAAGGAGTCGAACCTCTCTCTCACTCCAACTGTTTCCCAACATTTTCCCTTCACGCTTACTTGCACAATAGATTCCAGGCTTAGGACTGGCAGCATTATTATTATTCTGGCGTGTTTAAAAAAAGTTGGGTAAGATATATTGTCAATCATGCCTAACAATATCACTAAACTTAAAAAAAATGTCAGTGAAACAAATGCTACAATAAGCTATATATTCTCCCGAAAATTGTTTAAGGAGCTATTTATTTCACTTCGAGTCATGTATTGAAAATACCTACACTGGTAAGAATTTGCGCGAAACCTTGCGAACGAACTCGATTCTGGTTAAACTACCATTCTGGAAGGACATCATACTTTTTGTAAGGAATTGTTCTTTTTCCAAAATTTCGCGCCTTCTTGTACCTGCACTTCTTACTTTTATGTATGTATCAATTTGCACATCCTTTAAAGTCTTAATGAAAAGAAAAATGTTTGGATCGGAAGTGTTAAACATAGCGTTCAATTTTGAATGATAAGATTCGCAACCGTTTGTTGTTCGCATAGTTGTTGGAGAAAATTCTGCCCACATCTGAGGTGGATAATTTGAATCATTCTTTATATAAGTTTCTAAAATATAATCGCAAAATTTTCCAACTCTTTCTTTTAATGGTTGGATAACCATGAGATCTTCAACAAATCAATCTTCTACATCGGATGGATCCAAAAACGCGAGACCAAAAAAGTTTTTCAGAAAATGACCTATTTCAGAGTTTTTATTCTTATACTCATTAGACAATCCAAGTTACTGAATTTTTCTCCACTAACTCTGGCATAAATGAAATCGACAACCTTTAATATCAATGGAATTTTTGAACTCTAATTGAATAGCTGAATGTATGGCAGGTTCGAAATCAACATACACTATTTTGGCTTTCAAATTCAGATGCAGTTTTTTACATTCAGCAGTTAAGTGAGCAAATGCTGCAGCATATGAATTTATATTTTTCCCAAGAAATAGAAAGGAAACAAGAGTTATATACAAATTTTGAGAAAGTCCGAGAATGGTAAAAACTTGACCGAATTGTTTTGGACAGCTGTAAAATGTCCCATCAACAAAAATGACGGAGAGCTGGCACAAAAAGATTAAATTTAAAATAGTAGAAAACATGTTTTTCTCTATCATTGACCAACATTAAATTTTCTTTTTTATTACTTTCTATTTTTACACTATCAAGGGCATCATGAACATCACTCAAATTTTTTGGTAACTTTGGTAGTAATGATCTTCGAGCATAACCAATGGTATTCCGAATTAAAGTAACGTCGTTTGTAGTTAATGTTTCTATATCTTCTTGAGCCAGCTCTCCACGAATAATTTTTGATGGCGGCATATCAGATATTTCGCGTAATTCTGTGGCTTTCCTTTTTATGCCATTGCTCAATTTCTGTCAATTTAAATCTTTTAAATTAATCCTTTCATGAATATGCTCATGTGTGCTGTCAACTATTTCCCTAACGCTGGACTTATATTAAAAGTAACTGCAGTTACTTTTAATACAAGTCCAGCGTTCTGTTTTATTTTTTAAAAATGTATGAAAGCGGAACTTGTAACCGTTAATAACGACCAAATCTCTGCCTCTCTCACTCACCATTGACTGCATTTTACTCACGGATTCCATTGTTGACGGGAAAAGCGGAATGCTAAATAGACTGACAACACTGTCGCTCACAATACTAACGTCTATTCACTAGTAATAACAATTACGTACTGGACAAGTTGTCCCTTTCCCTCCCTTCCTGAAAAGGTGAGCAAGTCAACCGAGTGAGAGAGGAGTGGGGGAGAGTGACGTTGCCTCATATCATCTCCGGGCAGCCTCTTCACGGGACTGAGTTCGAGCGTTTTCCTGACCTCGGGACTGAGTTCGAGTGCAGCCGACACTTCGTACCCCAAGTAATTTTTGTTGCAGGTATATGGTAACCTGATATTGGTGCTTCATTAACACTTTCTTTTTACTGTGCGCTATCGTAACTGAAGGGGAAAAAATCTTTGCATTGGTATTAACAGATTGTAAAACTAGTAATTTATTTATTGTATATCTGTTAGATATAATAATTTAATCAATTATTTAAGTCCATTTAAAATTTTTTTAAGCTTTTAATATTGAAAAATTTATTATTTTAGGTTCTAAAATTGATTCTGTTTTTAATATTAGGTAATAGAAACCCAAGTACGAGTGCTTTTCTTGTTACTATTTAATAATTTACATTACTTTATTGTGATATAATTTTGTATGTAATTACAAAAATGATACAAATAAGATATACTTTAGACAAATTTAATTCTGAATTTCAAATTAAATTTTGAATTATTTATAAACAAAACTTTTTTAGGGAAATTCAAGTTGCGAGTTTACAAAATTACAAGAACATTGAATATTGTATTCAGCAAGATTAATGTAGCGAAAACTAAACATTCATTATTTTATTTCATAGTTCTAAATTTTAGCGTAAAGTTTCGGATAGAAATAAGGGTCTCGAGTTTAAGGGTTCACAGCGACTCAAATCAGGTAAACGGTTTTGCCAGTTCTGGCTCCAAAATGAGCCTGGGATCGCTAGTCGATACAGGATCTACCTTTGGAGACCCTGGTTTAGCCAAAACAAATGATTAATTTTTAACCAAATAGTTCCATTTTTAACCAAAAAAATATTAAATTTCAACCAAAGAAGATGAGTTTTCAATTAAATAGATGAATTTTTTACTAAAAACATTCATTCTCAATTCAGAAGATAAATTTTCTACCAAAAAGACAAATTTTCTACAAAATTCAGGAATTTACAACCAAAATTTTTATCCGAAAAGATAAAGCTAAAAAGTAGAATATTTTTGAAAACCTTGGACCTGAAAAGAAAAATTTTCAACTAAAAATGTAATTTTTGCCAAGAAAGCTGAATTTTCAACTCAATAGTTGGATTATCATATAAAAAAGAAGAATTTTCTAACAAAAAGATGAAGTTTAATAGAAAACGTTGACTTTTTAAGGTAAAAAGTAGAGTGTTTTAGAATAAATTGTATTTTTCTTGCAGAAAATATCAATTTTCAAAAAAAAAAAAATGCATTTTGGACTAAGAAAGCTCAATTACGCCATTCGAATAGCTGTATCCTCGACTAAAAAAACAACTATGTTTCACCCATCAGTTGCATTTAGAAACAAATCATTGCACTTTCAAGTAAAAGAGATGAATTTTCCGAAAAATATTTGAATTTTTAACCAAATAATTAAAAAGATTTAAATAATTGACTTTTCTGTCAAAATGCCAAAAATTCGAACAAAGAAGATTATACTGCAACAAAAAAATTTCAATTTCAATCACAGTCGTATGTTCAAGCCATAAAGACGATTTTTTTATAACATAGTTAATTTTTCAACCTAAAAGTTAATTTTCAACCAAGAAAGATGACTTCTCTGCCAAATAAGATTACTTTCCTAATCAAAAGGACAAATTTCAACAAAACAGTTTCTGAACCAAAATCATAATAGTAAACTTGTCAACCAGAAGGAATTAACTTTCAAACCAAAATACTTGGATTATCTTATTGGACTCTATTAATTCAGTTCGCATTTAAAGAAAGAAACAAGAAAAAAGGGAGAACGTTTAAAATAGGGGAAAAAAGTGGATAGAAATTTCACATCGTGTACATAGATTACTATAGATTACATGCATGGATTAATTAAATTATCTTTTTTTTTAGACCAAATCTAAAATGAGATGGACAAGCGTTAAAGATTCAACTTTTTTTTAATATTCGTATTTTTTGTTGAAATTTTAACTATTGCATTTTACTAATTGGTTGAAAATTTGAGCAAATTCATTCAAGTGTTTTTGTTGGTTCAAGATTCATCATTTTAGTTGAAAATTCATCTTTAACTTCCATGTTTTGTTTAAACTTATCTTTTTTTTATTATAAAAGTCAACTGTTTGGTTGAGAACTTATGTATTTTGTCGGGAATTCCGGTTTTTATTAGAAAATTAATCTTCTTGGTTGAAAATTTATATATTTCGTTTAAAATGCAATATTTTTACTTTTAAGGGTAGGAATTTAAAGTGTTTAATAATCAGTTCAATATGGTAACTACTAAATATTAAATACATACATTAATTTTATTTAAAGGAATTTATTCTTGTATTACTCCCCTTTGGTGGTGAAAAATCACCATATTGGAATTTAAATTGTTTACATTTATTTAGCCTGTAATAAAATAAATTACAATTTTTCTAAAAATGATTTGTAAAGTGTGCGGTACCTTGGTTTTTACCTCAGTATTCATCAGTAGAATTTCGTTTAATCATATACAAATGCAAGTCGAAGTCAATTCAAAAGGTTTTTCTGACAATGTAGGTCGTTAGACCACAGCTCCACTAATAAAGTGGTAAGACGTTATCAAGATATCTTAATTTGCGCATTGCATGTAGTCTGCACCATGCAGACATTGCAGACTCTCAGGAGTGCTACTAGAAGAGAACCAGTAGACACACAACTACTTGCGTAAGAGTAATAAGTGTCTAAGCAGAGTTTCTACCTCACGCTGTAATAAATTTAATAACAAACGTTATTTAGTAATTTAGGCTCCCGTTGATAGAACTTCATTAATAGGCATAATGGAGCGAGACAATTAATCGGAACCTAGAGTCTCTGTGTAAAAAGGTCCCATACCCTACCCATGATTTGATAAATCCTGTCTCGCCTCGTTTATAAGATCTTACATTTTCTCAAGCCACTCGCTGACGAGGATCGACGTCGATCTTTATTCCTTCGTTCCAGACCAATTGACGAATTGACCTCGCATGAACCCCCGCGGTTATTCAACCGTTTTCTTCCTCGTTTTCGCACTGCAAGCCGTGGATTCCATATAAAGCCACTTACATAACAACTTGACTTACATGGTTGATTTCTGATACGTCCACTCCGCGAGCTTAATCTGATCCGATTTACCGTCTCACATTGTCTTTTTTGGGGGTCAAAGGCTTTTAGTATTATTAAAACCTTTCAGAAGATTTTGGATCAGATTGCAGGGCAATTGGTTTGAGATTACCTACACCTTCTAAATAGAGTCGCTCTCAATAGTGCCGTTCATCCTAATCCGAGTTCGGGCTCTACCCCCACACCTGCGCTTTTCCTTACACGCTCGAGGTTCGGATCCGACTATCTCAATAATTCCGCGCAAAGGTTATAAGAATTTACACTTCTATTCCTGAACGAGGTTTAGGTACTATTGAGGAAAAACTTGCGAAATTCGTGCGCGCTCGATAGCATGACAGCGGTATTTGATAGGGCTTTAATAGCAAGTAGATTGAGTTATTTTGCGGTAAACTAGACAAAAATAGAGCTTATATCGTTCTGTGGCCATTTTACTGTATTTTTTTAGAAATGTCGGATTTAATTGCCTAAATTATTGAAATTGTTATGAATAATTGTTATATTGGCATTAGGGTCTGATGAATATATTTAATTACAAAATGTGCATTCTATAAGAGTGAAATTGGCAAACGTTTCGGCCACAAATAAGGGCCCTCGTTAGTGCCAGATATTTAATTAAAAACAGTTTTTGTTTTCACCATTAAGATTGAAATAAAAGAAATCAAAACGACTTTGAAGGAAGCAAGATAGTTCTTTATAAAAAAAATGAAGGGAAATAAAAGTACAGTATTTCTCAACCTGAGAAATAGTTATGGGGAAATGCTGTATGATGCAGACGAGATACTAGACGCTTTCAGAAACTATTTTAGGAGACAATTCGAAGATGAAGCTATAGGACATCATAACTGCGATGTAGAACACGATGCGTTAGAAAACTAAATTGCGAAAGTCTGTGTCACTGAGGTTAGGGATATAATTAAGAACTTGAAAAACGGTATTAACGCTGAAATGCTTAAACACGGTGGCGAGCACATAGCCTATAGACTGTGCGAATTGATAAATCTATGTATCGAGATAGGAGAAGTCCCAGATGATTGGAAAAAAGCGTTTATCGTACCGACATACAAAAGAAAGGGAGATAAAACCTACTGAAATAATTACAGAGGGATCAACCTATTAGGTACCGTAAGTAAAATATACTGAAAAATATTTATTCGTAGGGTAATGAAAATAACAGAAGAAAAGTTGATACAGAAGATAGTTGGGGCATGTTGAGAGAATAATGCTAAATGAACGACTAACGAAAGAAGTGCATGAAGTGCACGCAGCAAAAAAGTCTTATGATTGAACTGGCTTACTTTTAGTTTAGTTTTAAACATGGTTACATGTGATTATGTCAAGACAAGTAAAGCATTCTGGCTTAATGGTATGATAAAATAATAATTAAGACTTTCATAAAAGTAAGGAGTTTTTAGGCTAACATTTGGCTTCATGGTACGAGGTGTGTTCAAAAAATAAGGTGACTTTATGGTTTTCTCAAAAAATATTCATTTATTCCTCAATATTTATGTTGTCCCCTTCAAAGTAATCCCCCTCAGATATAATACATGTGTGCCAACGCTTTTTCCAATCATCGAAGCACTTCTGATAATCATTTTGTGGTATAGCCTTGAGTTCTTTCAGCGATGCAGTTTTTATCTCCTCAATCGTTGAAAATCGATGTCCTTTCATGGGTCTCTTCAGTTTTGGGAAAAGAAAAAAGTCACTGGGGGCCAAATCCGGTAAATATGGAGGCTGATGCATGACTGTGGTGCTGTTTTTGGTCGGATCTTCTGATCAAAATTAAACAGTTTTGGAACAAATTTCTCTGACACACGTCTCATGCCCAAAACGTCCGAAAAGATAGCATGACATGAGCCAACCGATATGCCAACATCTTCAGCAACTTC
>NC_046664.1:99044175-99050519 GCF_010883055.1 Belonocnema kinseyi
TCACACAAAATTTAATGCAAACTCTTTGCTCCATTTTTTTCAAAAGAAGAAAATCGCCGAGCACACCAAACCCTTCTAACCTTTTACGCCTCTGCCAGAAAAGCAACATGAGCTATATAGTCAAAACTGTGAACTTATGATCGTGACGAGTGTACCAACACAACAAAACAAAAATTTTAAGACTTGAATGTACGTAGCCCGCGAAAATTGAAAAGTCACCTTACTTTTTGAACACACCTCGTATAATAAAATAATAATCAAGACTTTCATAAAAATAAGATGTTTTTCAGGCTACTTAAGCCTTTATTAAAGAAAACTTTTCAGACATGACTCGTACATTAATTCCAATACAAATAAATAAGAGAGTGACATAATAAAGTTCCAGCAGCAGCTAAAGCAAGTCCTAAAAAATAAGATGCATCAAAACTTAGCCTAGCTTTTTTATGTGTGCATAGTTCTTTCCATTGTTCAATTAAAATTATATTAAATATAATTATTGAAGTTTACACTGAGATCGACAAATCATGGTTGGATTTGGCACATTCAACAAAAGGCGATCACAATTTGACTTGACTTGAATAATGTTGAATATCATTCGTTTACTGTGTATGACTGTTAAATAATGGACTTATTTTGATTATGTATTTGAACGGTGTTATGGCTGACTCGTTGAAGTGAGTGAATAATTGTTGTAAATTGCGACTTTGACTGATTACTGTAGCTTGATGTTTAAATTGAATATGTAATTTGCTTTCTGTTGCAGCCTTAGCGAATGCTACTTCGCGGGCAAGGGTGCGGCCTTGGTTTTACCGCCAAACGAGAGAGCACGACCCTCCAGGCGCGTTTCGGCCGCAGGATGCGATATTCAACAGCATCTTCAGTCCATGTTTTACCTCTTAAGACCAGAGGAGACCCTGAAGATGGTGAGTAACATATTTTCATTTCCTTATATAATTTTATGAAGGTCCAAGCAGTTTTTATAATTTATGTCTGCCATGTTGCATCCGCCATTTTTAATTTTTTAAATCCAACATTAGATTTGAATTTAGCGACCCCAAAAATCACAATATACTCAAGCAAAATTAAATCGGATCACGTTTAATAATAATTATCTTTTAAAACTCCCACATATGTGTCTTGATGCGATGGAGAAGCACTTCACAATTACATAAATATGTAATACATTGAAAATTAGTACTGTAAATTTCACACCCTTCACGTTGATGTCAAATTTTTTCTATCTAATAATGTTTTTGGCATACTGTTGAAACATAAAGTGATCCTTGGAATTTTCCGTTCATTTACTTAGTCTTATATAATTAATTTTCTAACTTCCATACTAATTTCTTAAAGGGGAAAAAAACAAGCAGTCTAATAATTCCGTATTCATTGTAGAAATTGAGAATATCTCATCGAAATTTATATTGAATAAAATTTAGATTTAATTAAATCCTTGCAGATAAAAATTCGAATTAAGCATGTCTCATTAGCTATAATTTAGTTATCAATTATTTACATATACAGTGAAAGTATAATTATAATAACCGTTATAAGGTACCAGAGATATTTATATCCCTGTTAAAAGTTATTTCTTGTGTAAAAGTATCACGGGCACACTGAAATTTACTAATAATTTTATTCCATTACGTGCAGAATAGTTTTGTAACCTGTACTACATGCGTTTTCATTAGAGCGTTTCGTCTGGGCTGTTACGATTACTAGTTACAGCTAAAGCCGCACCGAGAACCTCCTTTTTCTATTTTGCTTCCGAGTTTCCAGTCAAGACTGTAATAATGTCCCTGAGGCATCGATAAATATTGTAGTCGCCTCATGACTTAAAGGAAATACAAAAATATTATTCATTTACGAGTTTTAAGATTAGCACTATTAAGTATTACGAAATTCTTCGTAACACTAGCCCTAGACAAACTAGAAATGGTTCAGACTATCCGAAAATTCCGTAATAGTAGATAGTGTGTTCTATGTGCTGGATGAATTTATTATATTTTATAAATACTTCAATATCATACAAGATTGAATTCTTTCAGTATTATTGTATTTATAGAATATGTAATACCTTTTTGTAGATTTATTTCACATGTCTCGTGATTTGGCACGTATTCAACGGTTTCCTGAAATTTGAAATTTATGAATCTGGTTTGGCTTTACAAACTGCCTGCAAACTTAAGTTGGTCGTTATTGTGTGATGCTGGAGCAAAGTGCCAAGAAATCGTAATCGCCGGAACCCATGTAAATACGACCACTTACCTACCATTTGACGTCAGCTCTCCTTGACAGGAGAATTGCCAATTGTCAATTGTGAAACCGTTGACTTGGCTTAAGCGATCTACGTCATGAGATGGCCTTGTGTTCGTGTAGTTGTTGATCCCTTGGCCGCAATTAGAAAGCAAATCCATAAAACATCGAATCGCCAATTGGAAATGAGCTGCCATTCTAGCTATGTAGATTTCTAAGTGTAACAGGTGTACTGCTAATATACATTATACATTCCATCAATTAGTTTTATTCCCACTTAAATGATTTTTTATACATTTCGCGACGATTATTAAATTTCTTAAAGTTTCAATACTGAATTTTAAATAAAGCAGAAAGCAAGTCATGTATAAATAAATTGCTTGCAACGCCACCCATTTTTTCGAAATTGTTAGTAAAAGATTCTTTGTCTCCGGTACATTACATGAGTATAAAAGTATAAATATAAAAATGTGATGGGCAATCATAAGATATGATGGACGGAAAAGTGAGCTAACAATGAGAACATCGACCTACTTGGGCGTTGGCATGAGCAACGGCGATGAAGATGACGTGTGTCACGATTGTTCTTTAAGGCAAGGAGGTCGAGACTAAAGAAAGTTCATGACTTCCGGTCCACGTTAGTTCAACGCATCGCTATCCGTGAATTGCGAATGAGTCGATGAAATTATCTGCCAGCTTTACTTCGAAAAGCATTCGTTCCGCCAGCACTTTTCAGTTTCGCTACATTCTCAACGCATGATTGATAGCTATTATAGAAGAACCAATTTAACAATATATTAATGATGGCAAAAACAGCATTGCTAAACTACTAATAGAGTTAATTTTTTAAAAGAAAGTAGAAGATCAAAACAAGGAAGAATAAGGATTAGAGTATATTAAGTAAATGATAGAATATGTCGGTTGTTGTTAAGATTTTGAAGTGAAAACGATTGCATAGAAAAGGTAAAAATGGAAAATAGCGTCAAATCTCAAGGTTTGTTGACTGAATATAATTGGAATGACTATTCTTTTTGGGAAACTTATATTATACAATGTAGATACCAGAATTTTCGTTCTTTCATTTCTCCATTTTTAATACTTTTTTGTCTTGTGTACCTTAACCAGATAATTTTCACTTTTTACAGCTTCTCGTAAGTGCCCAACCTTAATTTATGCTCGAGATAATGGAACTGATTTCCATATTAATTTATTCTCAATTGCTACAAAGTACTCTCTTCGCTACTTTGTATTGACAATTTACGCTTCCAACTCCATAACAAGTTTCTTTTCGGCCTCGAATATTTACGAGGAGACCATAATTCTTTATGCAGTTTATCACAGGGGTCGTTTTTAATGACCTGCTTTAGATACACTGGTACGCATTCTTCACACACGCTGCAAAAGAGTTTGTATATATATTTACGTAATGATGTGTTACATCTTGTAAACACTCGATCGCCACAAGGTTGTTGATTTAGGCCAGGCAAAATCGCCGAACCCTGTTAATAAGAAGAAACTACTTTTGTGAGGGAAAAAAGTATTTGATTTGTGTAGCATAATGAATATGTATAGTTCTATACCCTAAACGAAAGCCTGCTTGACATATAGTTAGTATCGGCTTGTGGATTCAGGAACACATCTTGTCGACGAGTCTCCTTATCTGAAATTTCATCTGCACAATGGAGAAGAGAACACTCTGTCACGAATGGACGCATCATCGTCACGAAAATCCGCTTGTTAATGACAAACTACTGCCCGTGAACCGAAAAAAGCTGCTAACCTACAATGTAGCAGCTTTGCATTGTAAATTGCGAGATGTAATAATTCGTTGGCGGTGCTCGGAAGGTATTGTGTGCCCTTCGGCATGTATCTATGGCTGGAGCGAAATCTCTTGCACTTTTGTCAGCATGACGTCCTATCTCGTAAATTCGCATGGCCGATTTCGATATATCGACTATATACTATTTTTATACAAACTATCTTAGTCAGGATGACCACTGGGCCGGGAAATAATAAGGAATTTGTTGAGTCCAGAAAGACACTTGCACTGATAGAAAATTCTTAAAAATTGAAACACTTTTGAATTCGAAATTTAACACAAATTTCAGATACTGGTGACTGAAATCAATTTTCTTGCATTTTTATGCATTATAAAATTCATTCAGGCCAAAAAGTCGACAAACCCATTGAAATGTATTAAAAAAAAGACTTCCTTCACCTGTCGGTAAATATGTGAATAACCATTAAAAACATAGGTGGCGTAAAGTTTTTACAGCGCGCATGTGTTTCATTATATATGTTTAGAAGTCCTTTAGTCTGTTTTGACATATTAGTACTGAAAGTAAGCACTCCAAATTTTATTAATTTATCTGCAACCGTCTTCAAGTTATCGGGTTCACAAAAAAGTATGACATCAACACACCACCTGAACAACATTTTTTACGAGTTTTTGGCCCTCCTCCCTTCCTACCTCCTTTGACCACGTGGACTTATATTTTCTTTATTATTTTAACTCCATATTTTATAATAATGTGGATCTTCTTGGTATTGAAAAGCCACGAAGCCGAAAGGAGCTAAAATCCGCAGAATTTGGAGAAATTATTTTAAAAAATAATACAGCGTAAAAGTTTGTTGTAAACAATAATAATTTTATGTTAAACTCGTTCTGATTCATTATGGATTGACAATTGGATAACATTGTCCAACACATGAACTCTATGTAATGTTTTCTTTGAAATCGAGGGACGTATTGTTTTTTCCGTAACTCACAGATTTAAGAAAAAATTAAAGAAATTGAAATGAGATTAAAATGATATTTAAAATCCTATGTAACGTCCAAAAATCAAATTAATGTGCAGAATTCCTGAAAATAAAACCAAGAATCCAAATTTGTTGTCCAAATTTGATCGTTGGATTCTTGGTTTTATTTTTAGCAATTCTGCACACATATTTAAGTAAATTATGTAAACAGTTGTATTAATTAAAAAATGTAAATTCAATTTAAGTAATTTAACTATACATTTTTAAGAAAATTTTGAATTTGTAAACTTGAAACTAGAAATTTGTTGGGAAATCTGGAAAAAGTTGAGAAATACCCACGATTTTGTTATGAGTCTTGAGTGGCCCATGCAGTTTTTACAATGGTAAAATCGTTCTCGCTTCTGAATTTTTTAAAAAATTTCCCTGAAAAAAAATTCTTTTGACGCCTCCAGTGAAAGAAATTCTGATGAGTGGGCTGTTAGTCATAATGAAAGGTTACATATGGAACAATTAATTCTTTATTTTCGAAAGGTCACTTGTGTGACTCTCGGCAAAGAAACTTGGTTCCTCGAGGTTACTGGAGTAAACGGTGCCGGTGCTTTATGCTGGAGGATTGTTTCCTAGATGGCTTTTTAGTGGCCCGTTACTTTTTATGAAAGCACTTTACTTTGCATGCTCATTCGAGGCCTTTCATGCGGAAAGTGTCAGCGACCTGGACTTCCATTAATTACTCGCTTACTTATTTCCGGTCTTTTGTCCTGGACTGGACATTGCGACCTTATCAACGATCCCAGTGAAATCGTGCAGTTTTTTCTTTAAGTCGATTTCATTTGATTAACCCACGAATTGATAAATTTCACTTTTCCCAAAACCTCCTCATCATCTGTGATTTGCATAAAATATTGGTTCATCACCATTAAAAATAATATATTATTATATGCAGCAAACTTCTAATGCTTATTTTTAATTGTAGAACAATATTTTATTTTCAGATAGAACAATAAAATTAGGAAAAATATTCCCTTCATTTAAACTTCCGCAACTTAAGGTACATGCATGGAAAGTATTAAAGAAAATTAAATTAGAGATACAAGAACAGTTGTTGTAAAATAAGATTCCTCTGGAAGCTTCAAAGTATCGACGTAACGGTAATAGGTCTTAACCTGAGCCTTGTCGTTCATGCGATCTTAAGAGGTCAAAGGTGGATAGTAGATCAACGCGACACATGCTGTTCTACTGTTTCGGATCGGCTTTTATGCAGTAATATCTGATAAAAATCATTATGAATACGAATTCAATAGACTTTAGCCGGTTCTCGCATGTGCGCT
>NC_046664.1:99050619-99067829 GCF_010883055.1 Belonocnema kinseyi
CTGCTTCTCCGGAGTTCGAAAGGTCAAGCTCGACGATAAACCTGGTAGTTTGACCGCTGATATAGGAACAACAATCAGTAGCCAATTCCTTCCGCCGTTATGGTTTCCTGTGCGATGCAGATACCGCGAGTCCTTAAGATTTCATCAATTTCATTTCAATATCTTATTTATTCCGTTTCTATTTACTGATACCTATATTAGCACGAAGAAAAGTGGAGGATTAGACTGACTATATTTGATGTTCAAACATAGGACAGCTTTCTGGATGAACACATTGACCATCTTTAGACAAGATATCACAGAAAAAAGTGGGGTTTCCATTAGAAACAAGTTTTGGTCCCAAAAGAGCTGCAACAAAAAGGAACCCAAAATGATGAATTAGTTCTGAAGGAAGCCTTAGTTGGAGCTCTACAGGAACCCAAATATAATAAAGCCTATTTCCAAAGAACTAACGGTGTGCAAAAAGCTCACTTCGAGTCGAGTCGACTCGATTTTTTTCGAGCCGAGTCGTGTCGAGCTCGGGTATGCTCGAAATGTCGAGTTCTCGGCAGATTCGAGTTCTCGAAGAAATTCGAATACTCGAAAGTTTCGAGTTATCAAAAACATGCGAGTACTCGAAAGGTTTGAGTTCTCGAAGACAGTCGAGTACTCGAAAGTTTCGGCGTCTCGATGCTCTTAAAATTGATAATAATTTCTTCAAACTCGGTACTAGGGGCGGTTTCAAATTGCTAACAGTGATTTTAAAATCAAAAATAACAATTTCAGATTTTTCATTCAAAGCGGCGAATAAGTTTGTAAGAATTTCAATAAATTGACGAAGGAGAATATTAATAAACTGACGGTTTTCCATGACTCAGCATACTAGAGATCCGAAATGGCGACTCAGCATACTAGAGATCCGAAATGGCGACCAAACTTTGAAAAAATGTATGTTACCTCTTAGCTTCGTTCCAATAATATAAGGGATTCTGGAGGGGCTCGGGTTCGCACCGAACCGTCAAATTTATTGAAGGTTCGCTCCGAATTGAACCCTTTGTTTTTGTGATTCGCAGCAATTTGTTTTTGTGATTCGCAACAAAAAGGTAAGTGTCAGTAAAATTCCGGAATTTCTGTCATTTTTAAGCAGTAAGTGAAAATTACGGAAGTTATGGAGATTTCAAAAATAACCTCAAAATCTGACGCCGCGCCGTCGCACAACAATTTTCAATTGACTCATATTTTCTTAATTTCGCAATGTTTTTTTATTATGTTTGGCTCATTTCACGTGGATTTTAATGCTAGTTATTTGCGCGTTTATTTTTTTTCAAAAAGATGAAAATTAAAAAAGTTACAGCTGTTTTTCGAAAAAATTTCACATGCGCTTTTCTTCGAAAGGCAATCATTTTTTTGCAGAAAATTGTTTCAGAAATCGCTGATTATAAGATCCAAAAGTTACGCTATGCGAGAATTTCAACTTCTAATTTACATAGAAGTAATTTTTTTTTAATTTTTAATTTATTTATTCGTGTTTTTATTTGGAAAGCTTTAAAATAATATTTTTTAACTTATTTATAACGTTTTTAACTCAATAGTACTAAATAATTTCATTTTCAATTTTATTTTCACAGATTTTATGGTTTTAAAGTCTATTTTTTGCTCTTTCTTTATTTTGTATTTGAAGCGTATCCGCATCTAATCCTCACCAGCTTGTGATACAAATTGACTTTGCTGAAAATTGGACTGTGAAAGTAAAAAATTCTGTACAAAGCAATAATTGGGACAATGCTTTAATTTCAATATTTACTGCTGCTTGCCAACAAGGCGATTAAAAAAAAGTGTTGCTGTTATAAGCGACGATTCTAAGCATAATTCAGCCTATGCTATATTGGCGATTCAAAAAATTACTGAAAGCATGCAAAAGTTAACCAACTGTATTGTAATCGATGGAACTCAAATTTTCGATGGCGCACTTACTATCGGCGAGCAAACTATAGGCATCTGCCTTTGAAGCTTAGCAACTCAGTCAAAAAAACTGCTAGCGCAACAAAAAAACAGTCATTTAAAAGCTGAAAGTGTTCTACGTTAATGAGCTTGAAGACGTTTCTGTGAAAAATTTTTTGTGCTTAGCAGACTGAAAAATGTAAAAAAAAGTAAGGATTTTTGGGTACATTTAAGAACAGTCTAGTTTAGAGCATTATTTCTTATACAAGGGGCGATGGAAAAAATTTGAAAAAATTCATGAGTATGAGGAAAACTGTTGTGAACCAGTTTTTCAACAAAAAAATGTCTTAAAATATCGCGATTTTCACAAAAAAAAAGACTAACACATTCTTCCTGGTGACTGAAAATAAATACAGAGGCTATCAATTACAGTTTGCAGTTTGAATCGCTTTAATATCTGTATTGGAAATGAAGATAATATAGTTGCACATTTTTGTACTTTTAAGCAACAATTTTTATTATTTTTTACATTTCTCAACTGTAACTGGTTCACAACAGTTTTCCTCATACTCATCAATTTTTTCACATTTTTTCCATCGCCCCTTGTATAAGAAATAATGTTCTAAACTTGACTGTTCTTAAATGTACCCAAAAATCCTTACTTTTTTTTTATTTTTCAGTCTGCTAAGCACAACAAATTTTTTACATAAACGTCTTCAAGCTTATTAACGTAGAACACTTTCAGCTTTTAAATGACTTTTTTTGTTACGCTAGCATTTTTTTTGACTGCGTTGTTAAGCTTCAAAGGCATGCCTATAGTTTTCTCGCCGATAGTAGAGTGTCTCCCTGGACTCTAAGTTCAACCTTCTTTTTTTCCTTGTGGGTCAGAGTAAGAGTTCAAAAGACAATAAATTTCCTAACCAGAATTGAAATAAAAAGGGTAAGGTGCAATCTCTTAATTTTAGTTAAATTTTTTTAATGTAGCAAATGAGGTGGTTCAGAGGTAGGATTATATGCACGAAGCTGCATATGTTTTTTTTTTCGGTTTGTATCGTTCGCACATCATTTATTTTTTGTGATGAGTATGTAAAGCGAATAAGGAAAAAAAATTCGCCTCGTGCCTTCGACGCGTCTGTTTAGCAGCATACATGAATTTTTATTTCGATCGTTCGCTGGTTGGCTTCACCTCTTGAGGGTCTGATTGACCCACTTACCGGAAGATAAGAGCCTCAAGCTACTTAAAGACTAACAGAGGTCAATAAAGAAGAGTCCAATTTCAATCTCGAGAACCGCCGATGAATTGAGGCTATCACAAAACTTTCATACAAAAATGGACTCTTTAAGCGTCAAGACTGCTTTCCTCTTCACTCTTTTATGGATATCCTTGTACAAATAACCTATATCAAAATTCTGGCCAAGTTAAGTCGATAAAGTTGTGAAATTAATACAGAAATTATTTGCATAGAGTTAGATTATTATTATTGCACTATTAAGCCCAAACCGTTTCGGGGTAAACGTAAACTCGTTTGTTTCTAGTTTAGTCATACTACTAGGGATTCAGAAATAGATAAGATAGGGCCAAGAAGTAGTTTGTATAGGAGCAGGGGTAGGCTTTAGATAAATCTGGGTAGGCTACCATTCACTTCACCTTAATAAACCAATACACTTTCTGCGTTAAACTTCCTTCGTCCATTATCTCGAAATGATCAAAACATCTCAACAAATTTCATTCACCTTGAGTAATCAACATTTCCTCTACTCTACACTCTTTAAGAACCCACGTATTATTTGATTAAACCCATTATTGAATGTTGAGTAAATTGGTTAAGCTTAAGTTTATGAGCAAATGAAAATTAGACAAGATTTATCAATTCTAATACCAATGTTTCACCCGGTTGGTGCCATGAGCTTCTTATCAGATAGGCGCGTAATGCGAAGTGAACGTAAACTCGTACACGGTGCAGACACGATTGATTCCCCAGACCTGTACCTATGGTACCGGTTCACCTTCGTTTCACCCGTTTGCAAACCCACTGTATAAGTGCGAAACATAACCTCTCGCCAGTGATTATTACAGGGATAGATATCGCTGACTCACAGTCGTGAACTTTCAGCCGTTACTATGTAGATTCCCGTTCTATGTGAGAAGTAAATATTTATTTGCTTAGAACACGTATTTTCTAGATTATCAAACTAACAGAGTTGAACTACTATATAGTAGAAATTTTTGAAGAACTTTTTAGCTGCTAGGTCCATTCAAAATTTAGAAATGTGCAAATTCGATGCAATAGTAAAAAATTTAAAAAGAAAGATAAATCAATGAATCAATTGATCAACAACCACCTGATTGTGACTCTTTGTAATTTCTTTGCTTTTATTTTTCATTTTCGTGTGATCCCTGACTTTATTATTTTTCTTACTTCTTCCCGTTTATTATTTATTAAATTTAGTTTCAAATAGTAATTCTTAAATTTTTGGCGACTTTCGGAAAGTTTCCTGGTTAAAAGCTTATGATTACTATGCGTTAACGTTCCTCTTTTTCACTTGACTGCTTAAGACTTAAATAAGTAAATTGAGAGCACATCCATTTCAGATATTTCCAGAGAAACGGTGACAAATATTGATTGATAGATCGTAATATTTGGTTGAGGAAGAATATCTGGATTTAAATAAACTTACTTAACTGGACATTTGTCATTAAAAAGAAAATCGCTTCACTGGACTTAATATTACTTAAATTGTCGGAAGCTCTCTTTTAGTTAAAGAAGGATACAGAGTGGTGTTAACAAATATGTACCTCGCACCTGACCTAGCACGTCTTTACGTGTACCGGCAAATCCAGTGTTATGTGTGAGTCTTTCGTGAAGAAAGTGTGTCGAGACTACTGCCATATTTCCTCAAAGGCCCATTATTGGCCTTCGGCGAAACTTGCACGCGAAAAGGGAGTGATTATCAGCAATTGTTGACGCCATAAATGTACATACACCTCGCGTGTCAAGTTCAGTGCTTGTTGTCTGAATTTTAAACACTTTCTAACGATAAATTACTATTTCAAATATAATTTTAATTTTTCCGGAACCTTTGTCACAAATTAAGTCCAAAAGGGGACGTCCTGTTAAGTAGTAACCGTTTTTTAAATAAACTTTTTAATTCTTCGTTTATAAGTGATAAATGCTGGTAATTACAAGTTATATTAGCTACATCATTTACTGTCGACAGTAATTTTCTTGTTATCTATGAATTGAAACGTTTCGTATACGGTGAAATAACGAGTCAAATAATAATTTTGCCTTTACGATAAATTTAAACAACTTGCGTAATATTTAAGACCGTATTGAGATGTCTAGGAATACAGATTTACCGCAAAATCTTGTGATCGCGCTGCAGTTTGTAACGAAATCCAATAAACGTATGAAATAAAGTAAAAAGATAATCACAGTCAATCTCCCTCCTATATCCGCATCGCGTGACTAACCTCCACGGATACTCAAAGTAGGTACTTAATCAGTTCAATTACGTACCAATCTGAGACCAATCGTTTTCTGTCCGGGCTTAGGTACTACGCACGCACACTATCTCAGCGATCTATTCACTTATTACCGAGCGAAATGAACGTGCATTTAAAGAGTCAAGATAAACTGCGAGATGTGATGTAATCGGTGGTTTATATTCGCTTGGCTAATTTCGATGTTCTTCCTGGAGAATATTATCATGAAATGAATGTTAAAGAATTGGCATAGACAGCGTATAGTATTGTATAGTACAGTGAAACCCTTCATTAGCACTCACCGCTATAGCCCTTCCCTTTAATTGACGCCGCGTCACGGATAAGAGTGAATGGTGCTGCGTGGGGTGTGCGGTGGTCATTTAGGCGTGAACAAACAAAAGCGTTTACAGCCGGAGCGGTCTCTAACGGATTTGTTCCCACCCACCATCAGCCGCAAAACCAGCGCAATAAAAGAGTTTCGCTGTAATAAATGGAGGCCAGAGTCTGAGGTTTTATATCTACATGTTTGAATGTAAGATTCAAGGGTACATTCTAAGATTTTGAAGATGAATTCCGTTTTGTAGAAATGACGGAATCTTGTTCGAGAAGTTCGCACTGATCAAGTCGGAATGTTAATGGAAATCTCGTGATAATGCCAATGTAACTAGTTGATTTATAATCTCACATCGGTACGATGTCCCCAGTGTCCTTCGTGGGGTCTCGTTATAGAACGACTGTACTTAGCAGTAAATTACAATCATGAGGGTTATGTTCGTACATAAATAGGCGCATATACTATACATCGGTAGTTCGTAACGTGTTTCATGAAACGAGATACAACACTGATCGACCAAGGCGCCTAGCAGACGATATTCAAGCGAGTTTAATTCTGTGCCTCCCATTTTGCATAGCGCATTGCATAAATGATATTCGTTTTTTAGCATCATAATCATAAAAATAGCCAGTGGAAATATTTTTAAATTGATCGGAGAGATGAAAAAACTACCCTGGGCTGACGCTTATATTAGTAATAGTGTCCTTTGCAGCAGTTATAAAACAGCCTGATTTACATGCTGTATTTTTTCGGATTATTCAATCGTTGTACGCATATGTAATTTCTCTGGAAGAAAAGTTGTATTTGATATCAAGCAAAGAAACTGAATACTTTCGTAAATTTTCATGTTTCGCCATTATCTTATGTAATATGTTCTGTTTAATGTAAAAATAGTATTCCAAGTACTTGGTTTTATGAAACATAATTATTCATCGAATGTGTCGAGGTACTGGAACCTAATTCATGTATTGCAAATATTGCATGTCCACGGGACCACGTTCACAAAAACTATATAAATTTCACATCGAAGTTATTTTGTAATGTCCGGGGAAATATGCATGTGCGCTGGGTGACACAATTATTCGAGGGAAGGCCTCAGCTGTTACAAAAAAAGGAAAACAATCAGATTTAAAAGAAAGTTACCACGAATGAGACCAGGAAGGATCAAAGGATAATACTAAACTCATCCAAAGATTCATCATTCTGTAGAGTGTAGAGTCTACAGAATGATGCCATGCCATTCCCTGTCCCAGGAAGAAATTTACCACCGGCATCGTACCACGCCAGTACCGCCGGTTGGAGTTCGGTACTGGCGCGGTACTGTTAGAATACTGGCAGTACTACTGGCTTTATATCGGTCAAACCCCTAATGATACAATGTTCTGTACTGACTTTCAGTATTTAACCAGCACTGGGCTAGTGCAGCCAGTCAGTACTGGAACTCCGGCAGGCTATACTGGGCCAGTACTGGCTCAACTAATCCTGCAAACTCGGCGAGGTCCTGACCTGTATTACTGGACCAGCACTGAAGTTCACCACTGGGCCACTACTACAGACTAGTACTGATCAGGTACTGGTCAGGCTCCAAGTGATAACGAAGGTATTCCAGGTAAAAATACACCACCTACCCAGTACTGGGCCAGTACAGCCTGCCGGAGTTCCAGTACTGACTGGCTGCACTCGGCCAGTACTATGTCAGTACTTGTTTGTAATGCTTTGCGGTACTGGCCTGTCAGTACTGGCAAACCGCTGGCGTACGAAAATGCCGGAATTAATTTTAAAATGATAAGAAATTATTTAATTGTTTTGAAGACCATCCATTCATCATCATACGACTGCATATCGTCCGAATATTATTTATAATTACAAAAATATAATTTTTAGACTATCTATTTAATTCTAACACCCATTATTGCTATAATCTAAAGATGTAACAAAAAAGGTATTTAAAAAATAAATAATAATTGACTGCGAGAATTTTTCAAGGCATGTTAATGGCACTGCTTAGAATGAATACATATATTACACTTTTACAGATTAAATTACAAATAATATATGTAACGCTACGGGCTTTCGAACTTACATCTATACCTATACATACCTATTACCTATTACATATATACCTATTACATATATACTTAAATCTATCGCCTAGCAGCCGGGAGTGCTAACCATTGCGCTAATTCAGCATGTTGAAACTCTATGAACAAGCCATCCTCATAAGCTACAGTTCAAAAAAGTTAAAACAACAATTTTCAACTCTTTTTTCTCGTTAATCGATTACAATTATTCTTCGTGTAATATTTTTTTTCGCGTTTTAGACCATTTTTAAAGTTCTGATATGAACATTTAATGAGCATTACAAATTTTTGTCGACGGAACTTAGAAATTTTACCACGTTGCGCAACAATTTTTTTATTAATAATTTTCTTTAAACCGTCGTGTAACGATTTGCTTTTTAGGTGTTTTAGACTATTCTACAACGATTAAGATATACATCCAATGTAATTTTTTCTGAACATTTAAAATTTTTCATAGAGGTGGAACTTAGAATATTTTCCTTAAAAAAAATAATAGAAAAAAATTTTTTTCACCCTAATTGTATAGTCAATTTCTCGACATTTCAAAACACCCTGACAACATTTGTAGACGTGTTTTTTTTTAATTCTATTTTTGTTATTTTATATTTGCCCCGGTCGTGCAGCCAACGTTCTGCCAGTACTGGGCGAACCACCGGCTGTTTGTACTGGTGGACAGTACTGGGCCAGTACTGTGCCGGTGGTTAACTCCGGCACACTGCCGACATTTCCACCTGGGAACATGAGTAACTGTTCTGTTTTGAAAATTCACATTAAAAATACAATTTTTCGTTAAAAAACATCGTTTGAATTCTAATTTAAAATATAATTAGTGACAATTACATAAGAATACGCTAATCGCTGGCGAAACGCCCGCAATAGTATTTCACCAGATATGTATACTACTCCTAAGCCAGTAGCACACCAGTATAATGCCGACCGTTGGCTGAACTCTTGCGCCTGTAGTAGACACAGTATCACGCCAACCATTGGCTGTACTTTTATTTCGGTTGTCAATCAGCACTTGAAGTGATTATGTGGTCACAACTACGCCAATCACTGGCGAAACATCGATGCCGGTATTTAACCAGTAATGCATATTAATCTTAAGCCAGTAGTACACCAGTATGCTGCCAATCGTTGTTTCAACGCTTGTGTCAGTATTTGACCGGTTATACGTATCAGTACTGCGCCAGTAGTAGATCCAGTATCACTCCAACCGTTGGCGAAACTCCTGTGCCTGTATGACACCAGTGGTAATGGTCAGTACTGGGCCAGTTGTAAGTCAGTACGGTGCCAATCGTTGGGTAAACTCTTATGTCATTATATTTCACTAGTAATAAATATTATTCCTAAGCCAGTAGTACACAAGTATGATACCAACCGTCGGTTAAACGCTTGTGTCAGTATTTGAGCATTAATACGTATCAGTACTACGCCAGTAATAGACTCAGTATCACGACAACCACTGGCTGAAATCGTATGTCGGTTGTCAATCAGCACTTGAAGTTGGTACGTGGCCACTGCTACTTCAGTTGCTGGGGAAACACCGCTGCCAGTATTTCACCAGTAACGCATATCACTCTTCAGCCAGTCGTACGCCAGTATGATGCCTAACGTTGGTGGAACTCTTGTGTCAGTATTTTACCAGTAATATATATCAGTACTGCGTCAGTAGTCGACCCAGTATCACGCCAACCGTTGGCGGAACTTCTGTGCCGGTATTGCACTAGTGGCGACAGTAAGTACTGGGCCAGTTGTAAAACAGTATGATGCCAACCGTTCGTTGAACTTTTGTTTTAGTATTTTACCAGTAATACGTATCAGTACTGCAAAAGTAGTATATCAGTATCACGCCAACCGTTGGCGGAACACCCGTGCCGGTATTTCACCAAAGGTGACGGTCAGTACTGGGCCAGTTGTGAACCAGTATGGCGCCAACCGTTGGCGGAATTCCTGCGTCGGTATTCTACCAGTAATGATAGTCAGTACTGAGCCAGTAGTAAACCAGTAGTAAACCAGTACTATGCCGGTGGTTGGCATAGTACTGATAGACAGTACTGGTATTTATTCCGAATTACAACTGGCGTGGTACTGCGCCGGTTGTGAATTCTGGCTAATATCCGACTTTTCCCCCTGGGGTATTGATTTTTTACCACGACCGCAAAGACTGTTGAGAAAATTGTGGCGAAAGACAAAAAATCAGTATAAAGTAGAGTCTGAAATGAGTGGCCCTCTTTTTCATCAGAAAGCTTCATTTCTTAACTTTTTAAATATTATCTTATTTATCTAGACACTTACTGAGTCTGGGAATCGCAGACCGAGCCCCAGACCTCAGTCACGTAATTTTGTAGGTACTTTACGTATAAAAGAGTATTTAAAAAATTTATTTGAGTGATACTGCCTCAAAAGCCTGCCTCTCTCAAAAAAATAAATTTCTCAAATAAATCTTAAAGGCTTAAAAGTCTTTAAGATTTAGTTTGGTTTACTTACGTCCTGGAGAAAACAAAAACGACAAAGGATATTCTAGAGTTTGTGGTTAAGTTTGGAGAGAGTGGATCGTCAAACTGCATATCAAAATTGGTAATGATTAATTTATTCTAAATTGAACGATGCAGTAAGCAGTATTTCTCTAGAATCGACCAATGTAACAGATGCAACCGTAAACTGTAAAATTTTTTAGGCGTGAATAAACTGTTTTAAAGTCGTCCGCGGTAAGTCGAATTTCGCCGAGTTCTAAGATTCGTCAGGTTGAAAGAGAGAGGGTGGGGTTCATTCGGAAAGGTTGCATTTCACTTGGTTGGTACGGAGTTAATTAACCGGAAAGAAACGATCTGACATCGTTTTCTTGAAAATGAACTCCTTTCCTAAGCAGTGCACACTCTTCTTTCTTAGTTGCATTATTTTGAGTGGAACAATATCGTTGATGTATATTTATCACATGGGAAGCTTAAACTGAATCACCGGCAAAAGTTTTTCTGCTTCTGGTATTAGATTTTTTTTAAATTTAGAAAGAATTTCATGCGTCAAGATGAATTTAAGTTATATTGTAAGATCTTTCTAGAGGAAAACGCAAAGTCAATACATTTTTTAGAACTATGAGTCCTAATGAAAATTGTATGAGGTTAAGTATTAGCTTCTCATCTTACATCCACCTTCACGTTTCTTATAACCGTCAACTTATCTTTCCCCTTGACGAAATTGAGGTCGAAACGGATTTAGATTCAGGCTTAAAAGATGTTCCAATATATTTTTTCCATTTTTTAAAAATAAATTTATATTTTTTCATTGTACTTGTAAATTACAGGGTAGCCTTTATAATTCTTAAATACAAATAAATCTTACACTGTACATTTCTATACAAGATGAAAATATGATATTTTTAAAACTAAAATTAATTCGTAACACGTAATTCTATACTATAAAATTGTACTGGGAAATAATTGATACAAGCCATTTTTGTGTTTATTATTTTTTTTTAAACTCTGCACAGACGAATTTTTCACAGAAAAGCTCTATTCACAATAATACACAACAATTAAAATAACATTGTTTTGCATAATTTGCTGTGCAGAATTTATTTGTGTATTGATATTGATATTCAAATTTTAAACAATCATTCAATTGGCTTGTTAAGTATTAGCGTTAAAGTTCATACGTGTCGAGTTACGGTGTAAAAGACTGCGACTGTCAAATAGGAAGTGATTAAAAAAAAAAGAAGTACCTTCTTTTTCCCTAAACTCGCTAAAGGCAGTGGTATTAGTGTACCCGTAGCTTCAAAAGATGTCTGTTGTGAAATTAAGTGGAATTTATTGTTCAGCGTAGGATCACTTGTAGCGATAAAATTATTGCCGGACTTGTATCAAAACGACTTCTGCATCATAGGCGGCAGAATGTTCTCGTGAGCAAAAAGGATTGAAATTGAAAGGGAGGAGTGAATCCACGATTCAAGTCAAGTCAGAGGTCGTGAGAATGCCATTAGAAGAGCCGCAAAAGGCGATAAGTAAAGTTTCGCAGCAAACGGAGAATCAATCCATGGTAAAATAATGCGTATCGTTTATCATCCTAAGTTGCTCGTAATTGATTCGTTTCGTGCGCATTGATAATATCGCTTGGCGCGCGTCCATAAATCCATGGGGAACTATTTCATATAATTGGAAAAGGAAAGGCCAGTTTAATTATGGTGTTACGATCAATTGTCTCAAATAATTTTATCTACATTTCATGTATTCAGATCAATATTTTTCAAGTCGGGGTAGGTTTGCATTAATGGTAAACCTTGTAACTCATACAAATGTGTGAAATATGCATAAGATACGATACTATTTTCTTTTTATCCATTTTCAATCATTCTTATATTTTCCAGATACTTAATTTATTTATAAAAGTTTTTGATAAAAGCCTTGGTTTCCTATTATTCCAAATGCAACATACAGGTGATCTTGTTTTATCTAGTTCCCATGAAACGAGGAGCATGTTTTTCAAGGTAGCAGCGTACGAAGTTACGTTCTGGAGTGTTGTGTTGGAGGAACGCTGTCCATCTCGAGGTCGTTTGGTCCCGCAGTATCATGTCCAGCTGCATTGTCTAACTGATCTCTGAAGATCCTTTGACGACATCTGACCGAGGAAAGAACTACAAAACTCATTTTTCTCTTCTTAATCCAGTCCAGAACGCTCATGATTCTGTGAAGTCGTGTCACAGCATGTAGATGTTTATTTGTCGAGTGCAATACTGATGACATTAATGCATAACACTGATGAGATTAAATCTCAGCATCTCATGATGATATTAATGTGTACCCACAACGATTGAGACTCGCGCGATCGCGCTCACATGCGGCCACGCGTCCTGCATTTATTATTTCCTTGGTACAAACGTGTTCCAACACGACCAGATATATGCAACAGGGTAGACACGAAGAAAAGCGTGATCGTGGAATCAATTAGAGATCTGGAGTTCAGACAAACCTGGCTACAGATACCAGAAACAAGTACTACACTGTATTTGTTCAATTTTTATTGCTGAGTCAGAGAGGAAATGTTCGTTTGGCTAGAAATATTTTATATTAATATGCTAAGAGGCAATCGCTTCTATCCGTAGCAATATTTTCAGTACCTAAGTTTGTTTCCTATGATAATGAGAGTTAATGTGCATTAATGGATGCTGCATCGATTATGGTAATTAGAACCGTATCATACAACCATATCATGAACTCATAACGTCGTAAAGTATAAGTTAAGGAACAAGTACAGTAAAGAATATCAGGTGATCATATCCCTTGTATTTTTTGCTACTTCATCTTTCACCTTTTGCTGAGAATCACAACTGGCTAGCTTCAGGAATGATCAGCTTTGCATCTTTTTGAATAACCTATATGTTTTATAAAACCGTGATGATTGTAGCTTCGCTGATGAAGGAACTGTGATACGGAGTCGACGGTACCAGAATGGTTCATCTGCTCTGACGGTAAAACTCCTGCCCTCGTATTTAGAGTCACTTTTGAACGTGATCGGCCAACAAATGGCGCAGTGGTAAAAGTTATGCTGTCAGTTTCTTGCTGATGATAGATGCGATTTATGACTTTCACGGAAGAGCCGACTCGTATAGCAGCGCAAAGGCATTGTACGAAATTGGCACTGACTTTTTACGACAGTACGCACAACTGACGCCTTGATCCTCGAGCGATCCGTTATTCTTTAGTCTTAGTGAACGCAAACCGTTAACCGCAACAGTAAAATTTCGTTTTGCATTCGCTTCTCTAAACACTGTCACATTTTCAAGGACACCATACCTCTTCAAGTCACGTTGTGACAATTTGGAGCACGTGACTGTTTAAACATCATCTTGTGATCTGAATATGAAATGTCAGCTATACTTTATAAATCGGGCGAAGAAATAATATTTAATAGAATGATATTTATACATAGGCCTTTGTCTTGAAATTTTATCTTTTTTGTAAGCAAGTACCACACCAGTTTCTAACTTACATACAATTTTAAATACACGCAGAAAGGAGAAACTTACATTTTACTCAAAACCAAGTTAAATTTACCGATCTTCTTAGTACGTATATGGACAACATGACAGTTTAATAAACGTTACAATTATAGGCAAATAAGTATGACTATCAATGATGGTTACTAGTACCGATTCTAAAGTGATGCTGACCTGCGGATCAGTAGATTTTACCGATCCAGTCGCAATTCTGTACAGTTTCTGGATGTTGCAATTACGGATTATCATGTCACTTTAACGAATAAAATAAAGAGATCAGAATTATGTTATCGGCGTAGACTACAGTTAAGACAGCACTATAAATTGTGAAAAAGTATTGTTAAAAAATAATTAATAAATACGCACACGGTTATTTTTTATAAATATTTTCTGATATACTTATAATTAATCGTTATTTGTAAGTTATAATGCTTATAATACAATTAAAATTTCGCACGCAGTGGGGGGGTTTTGAACGCATAAACCTAAGCACGCAAGTCAGCAGTCTTAACCACTACACTAGTATACGAGTTGCAATCTGTAAAATAATTATGAAATGCATTTGTAACTGAGTATGGTGACCTCCGGGACGACTTCTGAATACGCAACCATGCCATCGCGGCACACAACAAAAGTTCTAGCATTCACATCATATCTATATGTCAGCTGAAACAGTCACGGAACAAAAACACGTCTTGCTCCAATAAACTATCAAGTGTACGCGACCTGTGAATAAGTTGTGCCATCCAAAATTGTATTGTTTTTATAAAACCCCTTCCTTGCAAATTGGGAATATGGAGCAATGTGACGACTGTCACAGAAATGTCAAAAAGGAATGTTTTTTAGGTGATGCAATCCCCATTCATTGCCGACTGCGTCGTGAATTTACCTGGTACTCCCGCGCAGATAGGTTGTGTTGCGACTTTAGGGGAGAGTTAAGTAAACCGATCGGATCGGTAGCAAGTAACGATCTTTCGGTAATGTCCACTGCACTACTATTGTAATTTCGGTTCAGTGGATTTTACATGTCGTTCAGTATGTAATGCGAGGGAATAGAGATTTATTTTACTGACGGATAACCGTTGAATTAACGTTAATTTCATTGTGACATTTACAAAATGCTAAGTGATTTTGACATTTTCACCCTCTTATTAAGAGCAGTTTATACTGTTATGGTTACAAGAAACCCTTTACAATTCTTGATAAGTAAATATTACATTTCTTTTTTCTGCGTGTAGATTGCTAATGACTATTTTTCATTTTCCTAATAAGAAAGTTGTCGGAAATAGCACAGATCATGACAATCGATTGAAAGTGATCGATTAAAACGACTGTCGGTATATGAACTTCTCCAAGTATCTTTCGTTCTTCTCGACCTTATATTTATGAGCTAGTAACCGTCATTGATATTGATTGTTTAGAATAAATTCTTAGCGGGTCAGAGAAGTGTGATTATTTAGAGAAGCTAGATCAATGGTGATCTGAAATTCAATCGACCATATTTGGTAACGCGGTAGCCACCTAGAGTACTGCTGCGCTGAGTCATCTTCGTTCATAAGTATTCCAGTGTAAATGTCCCCTTGCATACATTATACAGTATACACTATAGTTGCTTGCCTTCTGTTACTTGGACCTTAACCGTCAAGAACCGTCGATAAAACTCGTAGTAATTTCCATACGTAAGCCCTTGCATCTACGATCTTTTCATTATGGCGCGACGGTTGAATCTCGCGCTTCGCGCTCGGATATTCATTCTTTGCCTTTGTAATGCTTGAATAAAACTTTATCAAAAAGATCTCTTTTAGATGGCAGTATTTTTATGCATCTTGTTTTTCTGAATTGTCAACTTAATTAATATGGCCAAAGATTAAGTTTCTCAAAGCTCTGTAGGCTTTGAGGTACACATTCTCATCGTGATACTCGTGCTGCGCGCTCAATTTTCAACAGATATGTGTAAACAGGTTTTGTTGAATATTTTTTTTCTTGTAACTTTTGTCGTTTTTCCACACATTTTTTATTAATTTTTTTATTTTTAATGTTATTTTTCACGAATAAAACAAATAGTACGCATCCTATCAAAAAGTGATTCTTAACGAAATTGTAGATCTTTTTTGGGATAACAACTTTGGTTGATTCATCTTTTTTCGTATCCTACATAGTTGGACCACAAAATGGAATTTTTTATTTTTCATTACTTTTTGTGCAATCAAAATTGGAATTTTCAATTTTACAAGAGAATCCAAAAACTTGTTATGATAATCTTGTAGGGCTTTCAAAAAGAAATGTTTTTCTTCTCTTCACTTTTTTTCATATCGTGCATTTTTTGACATAAAATTTTGATTTTCGGTTGATTTACAAAATTTTGAAAATGCTATAACTCTGAGAATTTTCTTTTTACCAAAAAAGTCATTAGGATAAATTGTTTGTCATTTTTAATACTATAAACATCTGCACATAGAATTTTTAAATTCAGAAAAAAGTGGTCTCAAAAATTTTCAAAATGTGCTCACTTTTTCAATTTTTATCAAAAGTGGCTGATTAACGAACTCGTCCTTTCTTTTAGGACCTAAAAGAAGTGTGCCAAAGATGGATTTGATCCGTTCATTTTTTCGAGAGTTGTGTTCACGGACGAACGGTCGGACAGACAGACAGACGCCTTCGTAAAAACTTGATTTTCGGATTCATGGGTTCTCGAAACGTGGACATCCGTTGATAAACAGTGGTGTCAAATTTCGGACAATTCTAATACTTTCTCAATCCTAAATGATGAGAATGTAAAAAAGCTTTCTAAAAAAATGGTCAATTTTATCTTATCATGCAACCAAAAATACAATAATGCATATAATATAACAGAAATTACATTGTATCTGAAGCACGTTCAGCATAAAAATAATGGCACGAAATTTAAGTTCAGCAAATGAAAGGACCTCGCATAAAATATATGGAACACATCTTTAAATGAAATTACCTTGTACGACTTTTGATGAGCATCGCGTAAAGCATAAAAAATAATTCTCTCATATTCCAGTTTCTTATTTTTCGTTTGATTTTGACTATATGTCTTCCTAATTGATAAATAAATTCGGAAGGGATTCTCTTGTGGTTGATGTAAACAAGCGAAAGTGTATTTGAATCATCGTCGGCAGGTTTGCGACACAATGGAACCAATATATCGAGTTCTCTTGTTAAAATTGTCATTCTTAAAAGAGATTGCTTCTGTTGATCCGACACTCTCCTTCGGATATAACCAGAAGGTATGGAGTCCCGTATTTCGCGTACAAGTGCAAGCAAACCTGCCATTGTTATTATTGCAATGATCCATCGGTATAGAGTCGAAATGCTGCAAGAGCAACGCGAGCCGTGTGAATTTATTATCCATGCGGCTAGAGATAAAAG
>NC_046664.1:99067929-99070553 GCF_010883055.1 Belonocnema kinseyi
ATATACATTTAGATGGGTACGCGACACGCGAGTTGGGTCGTGGTACGTAAGCGCAACGTTCGATTCGCTTTCAATCGATGCGCATTGCAGCTGCATTACGCTGCGCATCGAATCGACCAACACTTTCACGAGAATCGGTCTTTAAGAGAATCTCCTTTCGCGGACTCCAGCAATGACTAAAAGATATCTATCTGCTCTGATTTCCGTTTCTTTATTCTCTCGAGAAAATGCCTTCGGCAACTGCGAATAGATCGATACTTATGTATTTAGAAAAGGTTATGCACGAAGGAAAAGAAAATATTATTGTTGGATTTGGAGATTCTGTGGAAGATAAAGTAATGTAAGCAATATTCTTTAGCAATGACGATTATTTTTACCTAGTTAAAATAGACAGTCTGCAAGCATATTCTATAGAGATAAACATTGATATCAACATATGGTTAACTCGGGTTACTTGTGGTGTCGTGCTTGCCTGCTTATTGTGGGCGCTTGGAAATAATTTTTGGAACTCATTGCCAGCAAACATGTCAGGAACCCAAGAAAATTCCTTCCGAATTTATTTATCAATTAGGAAGACATATACTGCCGTACAAACTAAGTAAATACATAAGTGACATTGAGGCTTCGGTCGAATTTTTCATTACGAAGGTTAGGAGAATAACCCTAAGCGGAAATGTCACTTATGTATCTTTTTAGTTTGTACGGCAGTATAGTCTATAAAATGAAACATAATAAACCAAAATATGCGAGAATAGACATAATCCCCACTTCACCGAATCATCATGCAGCAGAAAGGACCCCGCCAGAAAATCATGGAAAATGTCTTTCAGTTAAATTGGCTAAAAATTCTTATAGTCACTGAGAAATCTCAGATTTCTGCGCTCGAAAGCTTAGGAGAAAGAACTCTTTGAGGAACTCTTAGAAATCTTCGAACTCTTTCGCCAAGCGTGGAGCATTCACACTACGAAACATTCACACATTCGCACGTTCGTGATGTACAAGCTGCCTCGCTGAGGCGAACGAATAGCCGACTCCATCCGAACGCTGCCGAGCTTAGCCGAGTTTGATTTCTCCTCGAAAGTCTCGATCTCGAGAAGTTTTGGAAATCTGGACAATCACAGCAATCTCAAAGAAATATTAGCACTCTCTATGCGGATTCGATTGAAACTGTCATATTCATAACTTTAAGATTTCCAGATTTCTCAGTGAGTAGCCCAGTTAGCCTATTTTTTTGGTCTCCCCAGCGACCTGGGGGAAAAATATAAAAATATGTTTCAGGTATTAAATTACTCGTAATTGAAAACCGAATTCGCAATTTTTTAGCTTTTTTGAGGAAAAACGAGGACTGAAAAGCTCTCTCCAACCTCGCGCAGAATTCTATTTTTCGTGACAGAGCATGCAAGGAGCATTGCCGAGTATTAGGATTTTGCCCTGAGTAACCATCGTAAAAGATAGTTTATCATATTTTTGTAATACAAACGCCCTAATATATCATCATGATTCACGAGCTATCATTGAATTGCCTAAACGTGGGTTTTTATTGAGCATTTTTCGTCAAGTGTGGCTTAGGGTGCACTTAAGTCAGGAAAGATAAGATATCTCAGACCCATTCCTGATAAAAGGCTGGGCTATGTTTGCAGGCACGCGTTTCCTGTCTCATTTCGATAAAGATAAGTCTGGATTTACATGAGTCTGACTAAACCAGCGTTAACCAAATACTGTGATGGGGTCTCTTGTAATGTTTGTTTTCCCTGCATAGACGATGAAAGTAATCTTTAGACTTAGACCTTAGGTATCTTACGCATAAATTCTCAACAAAATGCACAACAGATTTTCTACTTTCATCTCGTTTGGTTACTACTATCAGGAATTTGATTATCATCAATTTTATTAGGAGCTTTTGATTTAACCCTTAACCCTCATGATGGCAAGCTAAAATCGTGACGTTAAAAGGCAATCCGGGCCTCTCAGGCCCGTTGAAATTAAAACTTCTCTTTCCATTAAATGTATAGAGAAACCTAAGAAGTTTGATCATTTTCATTCATAATTACATTTTATGATCGCATGGCATTTAAATTTATAATGCAGCTTTGCAAAGTTTTGACACTTGATCATGTTAACCAAATATTTGTTGTACGCATTTTTATGACATGCCAAACCAAAATTTACCAAGATACGTTTTCTTGTGAAGCCGACTTGTTGCTCACTTTTTCCAGTAAAATCGCAATGAATCACAAAAGTTGTGATTGAAGAGACTTTTTTTTAAATTAAAAAACATTGCATGAGACCACTGATTCGTTTTACATTGAACCATATATCAATAGTATATTTGGCCAAGAGTGTCAACGCTTCCTTTCGTTGCGTTATAAGAAAGATCTATAACCTGTACTTTTATTCCTTCTAAATAACAGCAATGCAACTATTACAACAATTATGACAACATAATCACTACAGCATCAAAATATCACGCGTTGCAAATGCGAGCGCTCATTTGAAAGAGTTTACGCGTGAAATTGTGTTTGTACATCGTGATTTTTTTCGCTCTTGAAAATGTCGAAATACGTGCCTTCAAACAACGATTTGCGGGGAGCATTAATTTTCTGTTTCCATTTGGGTAAATCGGC
>NC_046664.1:99070653-99079250 GCF_010883055.1 Belonocnema kinseyi
AGGGCGCATACTTTGAATAAAATATTTGTTATCATTCTCTTGAAATAAATGTGTTTTTTTCTTGAAAAAATACCGGTTTCATATGTATACACCTGGTACCTGCAAGCAGTAGATGTATTTTACAAACAAACAAGCAAATATATAGAAATCCTTCAAAATATAAAAAATATGCACGTGTCTGTGGAGCACTGTACAAATGGAATTTTCAGAAAACCTGATTTTTATGTATTTAGACTTCGCCAAAAGAAATTTCGATATACAAGCCCATACTTGATACACAACTCTTTGTAACTCGAGGATTGAGACCCGCCTGTCTGTTTGAGGGCTAACTAGGACAGCTCCTTTTTATTACGTAAATGGCACAATGGGTTTTTTCACCCCACGTGTTTAAACGTGTTTTAAGCAGCACAGAAAAATGATCTAAAGTAGTTTAAGATATGTTTTTTAAAAAGTGGAATCGGGTTTATAGCCATTAGTTTAACAGTCACATGACACATGGTCTGTTTTCTCTAATTTAGTGAGGTTCATTCAAGTTCAAACATTTGTTGGGTATTTTTACGGATAGTGCCAGTTAAGGGTTAAACCAGCCCTGTAAACCTGACAGAACCAAGTCATCAAATCATAATGTGTCCTATTTCATAATTAAAGGCTCATTTATGGCTAATTTAATGCCCCATTGCCGAATTTTCGGCTCTTCATTTTTTCAAAAATATGCATGGTTCTGTCAGCTTTAAATCAAGCCAGCAGCACCATTCGAGGAACCGGTCAAAAAATGATTATATCAAATTCCACTCTTCACAGGAATTTACGGCTCATTTCCGTTTAGAGATATCCCTTCGAACCACCGCCCTACCTTCAAAATTAAAAAAGGACCACGAAGGGCAAAGGAACAAGATATACATTTTTGAATTCTCTTCCTTGCATTAATAAGGGACTATTTAGGGCTCACTTTCTATCGAACTATGGATTTTACTATGCAGCCCTTTTTATAAAATATTCCACAGTGCTTCCAGCTTTTCTACAAACCAGCAGCACCAAGCGAGGAATCGGTCAAAAAATGATTATATCAAATTCCACTCTTCACATGAATTTCGGCTCATTTCCGGCTCGAGATATCCCTTCGAACCACCGCCTTACCTTCAAAATTAAAAAGGGCCCTTCTTAACGCCCCTTTTCAATTTGGAAGGCAGGGCAGTGGTTCGAAGGGATATCTCGAGCTGGAAATGAGACGAAAATTCTTGTGCAAAGTAGAATTTGATATAACGATTTTTTGACCGATTCTTCGAATGTTGGTGCTGGTTTGAAGTATTTTACAAAAAGGGCTAAGTAGTAAAATCCATAGTTGGATAGAAAGTAAGCTCTAAATAGTCCCTTATTAATGCTGAGAAGAGAATTAAAAAATTTATATTTTGTAACTTTGCCCTTCTTGGCCCTTTTTTAATTTTGAAGGTAGGGCGGTGGTTCGAAGGGATATCTCAAGCCGGAAATTCGTGTGAAGAGTGGAATTCAATATAATTATTTTTTGACCCATTTCTCGAATTGTGCTGCTGGCTTGAAGTAAAGTTGGCAGCACTGTTGCATATTTTATACAAAGGGCCTAAAAGTAAAATCCATAGTTGGATAGAAAGTGAACCCTAAATAGGCCCTTATTAATGTTAGGAAAAAATCGAATAATAAGTATTTGGCCTTTTGCCCTTCGCGGCCCTTCTTTAATTTTGAAGGTAGGACAGTGTACGGAGAAAGAGATATCGCACAATGATATCGCAAAACCTCTATATTGCAAGAAAGCGCAATTTGACAACGTACAATCAGGTCCCGGAGCTTTGTACGACAAAAATGAAGTTAAATTTTGTTGCTGTCGTCTGCTACGGCGTCCTTGGCAGCAATGGGAAAAAGACAGAGTATGAGTCAGTTCGAGCTATAAATCGGGACTCTAGGTTTAAAACAATCACAGAGAAAATAAAAAATTTGCTTCAGGTAAGACCAGCAACTGTTAATGATTATACATATTTCGGCGAAAGTTTCATTGAGGTTAGGAAAATAATTCTGAACTCGTCGACTGCGTCGCCCTGAAATTAGCAAATTTCAGTAAAACATATAGAATCTACGACAGAAAACACAAAAAAATATTTACTTACTGATATATTTCCTCCGAAATAAATCACAATATTGTAGACGAATTAGAACTTACTTAATACAATTTAGCAAAAGCGCAAAATGTAACAGACGGATGGGAATCCCCATTTCTTACGTTATAGATTGCACAATTATGCGGTATATAATTTAAAAACTTGCAATGTACGATATCACGATTTTGCGCTATTATAATGAGATAATTACGATATATAGCGCAGGAATTACGATATATATTGTAATTTGTGTGATATAGTTTTCTCAGTGTAGCTTAAAGAGATATCTCAAGCCGGAAATGATCCGGAAATTCCTGTAAATAGGGCAATTTGATATCATCTTTTTTGACCGATTCCTTGAGTGGTGCTTCTGGCTTGAAGTAAAGCTGGCAGAACCATTCATATTTTTAAAAAAATGAACAGTCGAAAATTCGGCAATGGGGCATTAAATTAGCCCTAAATGAGCCCTTAATTCTGAAATAGGAGACATTATGATTTGATGATTTTGTTCTGCCAGGTTTACATCGCTGGTTAAAACGGCTTGCTTGTAAATATGAAAAACATGCAATCAGTCATTTGTCGAGTCGAGTAGGGGACACCTTTCTCTGGTAGATTCAGGATTCCTTTACTAAGGGTCACAAAGATAAATGAAGGATCACCTTTGGCGATTCAAACGGTTCAACGATTTAAGGTCAATAGCTGGCTGGCTGGGCAGCCCACGTCACAATTTTGTTCTTTTTATTCAACCTTCAAGGCATTTCCGTCTGATTCATGAGACGAGAGATTTTATTCGTTAACAGTGGTCAAGGTCGATCTTAAAGAGGGCCTTCGTCTTCTTTCTCTAGGAAGCGATCGAGAAAAAAAACCAATCCAGCAAAAACGAGCAGCTAGTCAAAATTCTGTAATCTGGAAAATTTCCAAGATCCAAACAAGCATATATGCATACCAAGTATGCAGTCTACAAGTTTACTGAATTACGTCCCATTAACGCAAAGTTTGCATGACAAATATAAGTATATTTAAACATCATATATGAACAAGGTATGTGAATCAACAGATAAGAGCTAAACGAGCAGGATTGGTTCCGTTAGGAAGTTAGCATGTAGATTTGTAGAAGCAAAGTTCAAAGAAAAGTTAGGAGACGGAGATAAGAAAACTATAGTATAGACTATACTAGAATGTTAGTTTAAAAGTTTTCATGTTTATCCACATTCCTCTTGATTGAAAATGTAATCGTGATAACATATACAGTAGGTGAGTAGGACCTGTCGCATCAGGACTCGTCGCAACGAAATCCTCGGAGGGATGTAGTCCCCACTCGTAAACTTCTCCACTTACCGTGATAGGTAGGCGCACGCGCGTAAAAACGCAGCAGACTACGTGACGGAAGTCAGTGCTGTATGCATGAAAAATGACTGGCGTGTAACGGCCGCTGAAATGTTAGGGCCTTGTGCATTTTAAGATACGTTCCTACCAGGAGGTGTAGCAGATTTGTTTCTGCGACCTGCCTGATCTAAAGTGGAGACTCGGTTCGTCTCGATCCGACGATTCCTACTGTATTCAGATATCCCTTAACCGAAGCTTAAATCTCGACTGACAGTCCTTTTTCCTATGATTACACAGCCACACAAAAAAAAGTGTGCGGATCTGATAACAAGACACACGTATTCCTATGGATTTTGGGGCGCTGAATTCAAATTCGGTTTCAAAAAGCACCCATCACGACATGGTTGAGCCATTTTCTCTTCAAAAACAGGTCGACAACTGTGAAGGATCAACCCTTTGCCTGATATCAACTTATTTAACATAACTTTACGCAACAGAACCTGACCTCACCTAACCGGAATTAACCGAAATTTATTGAACTACACGTAAAGCTCTGGAAGCATATTTTCCCAGTAGCAAATGTGTGCTACATCGAATGGGTCAACTCGAGCCTAACCTAGAAATAAATCTAACCTAGCCTAACCTAACCTCACGAAACACAATTAAACTGATTGTGTTGTCCCGTTGTGTTTGTGGTACCGTTTGAATCAGCTTGGACTTAACCTGCAAAGAGGTGAAACCTATCCTAACCTAAAAAAACTTGACCTAACCTAACCATATAGCATATAGCACACATTTAAAAATGAGAACCGTACGCTTACATAGCTACACATTTGGTTGAATTTCATTCGGCTAGGTTAGGTTAGGTCAGGTTTTGTTAGGTTAGGATAGGTTAAGCCGAAGATGAATGAAACGGTACCGCAGACACAACGGGACTACGCAATGAATTTAATTGTGTTACGTGAAGTTAAGTTAGGTTAGGTTAGGTTTTTTTTTCGGTTAGGATAGGTTTGACCTCTTTGCAGGTTAAGTCCAAGCTGATTCAAACGGTACCGCAAACACAACGGGACAACACAATCAGTTTAATTGTATTTCGTGAGGTTAGGTTAGGCTAGGTTAGATTTATTTCTAGGTTAGGCTCGAGTTGACCCATTCGATGTAGCACACATTTGCTACTGGGAAAATATGCTTCTAGAGCTTTACGTGTAGATCAATAAATTTCTGTTAATTCAGGTTAGGTGAGGTCAGGTTCTGTTGGGTTAAGCTATGTTAAATAAGTTGATATCAGACAAGGGTTGATCCTTCACAGTTGTCGACATGTTTTTGAAGTGAAAATTTGAATCACTGGCATTATTTTGAAATTTATTTGCCTCAGTGCATGATTTTTCGTCATTTTTTGAGGTTATGGCTCAACCATGACGTGATGGGTGATTTTTGATACCGAATTTGAATTCAGCGCCCCAAAATTCATAGAAATACGTGTGTCTTGTTACCAGATCCGCACATTTTTTTTGTGTGTGGCTGTGTTATCGATCTAATAGCAAATTCGGTTATCCTGCACTGGTGCACTCCAAGAACACTCTGGCTTGCACCGAAGCAGGTCAGAGTGAGAAGGAAGCAGTAAGATGGAGCGACCGGAGTACTCTTGGAGTACGCCAGTGCAGGATAGCCGAATACGCTATAGGGTAAAGGGGGGCAGCGTCAACCAGTGGGGCAAAGGTGATTTTCCTAATAGCATGGCTATTATTTAACAATTTTAGTTCTACTTTGCATCAAATAAATCTATTTCATCAGAGAGATTTTGTTACTTACTAAAATCTTGAAATTTGACGTTGCAAGAGAAAAATTATACAGAAAACAGTTTTTACCACGAAAGAATGGAAGTTTCGCTGACAGAAATATAAAGTTTTCAACTCTATTTACAATACTTACCGTATAAAAATTTGATATTTTGACAGATAAAATAATATCACACAATCTAATTATATTAATTAGACGTAATTCAAGTCCAAAATATAATATATCTCATAAATAAGTGAGGCTTGGCCAGGGGGGCAAGCATGACGAAAATGATATTGACAAGTGCTTAGATGAAACACGTGTCACAAGTAGAACAGCAACTTATCTTGTGGGCTACATGGAAGAAACTATTAATTATTATTATTAAGAAGAATGTTAAGAATTTTTAAGAAGAATGTTTCAGAGAACTCCGATTTACCGTGAAGGCCATTGAGGGTATCCTCGAGATCCCCGGTAAATCGCGGTCACAGTTTATATAACATAAGAGTTATTCCTTCGAAGGGCATTGATACTTAGCAAGGGTCGTGTATAGAAACTCTTAAAGGGCTTCCAGCTTTCTCATGACGATCCAATTACACGAGGGAGGAGAGTACGAGTATTCACGACATTGGCTTACCACAGACTTCCGTCATTTTTCAATTGCAAGTATTGAAAGTCTGGATGGAGACCTTCGCACATATGTTGCAATGTTAAATGTATTATTGATATTTGCGATATCTGACATAGAACTTGCAAATACTTGTACCAAAAATTAGATTTGACATAATAATAATATTTTAAACATCAATAATTTTGTTTAAATTACTACGATCTTGTAAACTTGATTAAGTGATGCTGAAAGAAAGACAGTCGAGCTTTTATAATTTTTGTCACGAGATGTTAGACACGAGACGAAAGAAACGCGTAACGTTGCAAAACTGTCAATGGGCCTACTAATAGGGTTAAGTGTATGAGTTATGAAATCCGGAAATGCAACGTCCTCCTTTCCCGAAGCCGTAATAAAGAAGTAAATAAAAATCATTTCTTCCTTACGATTTTACGACTTTTATACTCATTAAACTGATCGTTAATGAAATCATACACCTTGTATCCGCTTTCACTTTTACCCTGACATTACGATTCTCAGTACCAAAGTATAAACAGCGATATATCTTATCGGTTATAAAATGAAAAAAAATTACTTTATATGTGCAAGTTACATGTTTAACGACTCACGAATGTTTGTAGTAACAAATACTGTATATAATTTCCTTTGTTCATTCCTCTCTTGAGTTGTATGGCGTTATTAATATTGTGTTTTAATATAAGAAATATTTTTGCAGATATACATATTTTAAAAAAAAATTCCCCTGTAAGTTATGAATAGGATAATTAAGCATGATCAATGATTCTTGATGGGAGAAGTAAAGCCATTATGTATTGCTTATTATAACTCATGAAGAATATATTAGAGAATGATAAATGGGCTGTTCGGCAAATTGTATATTAGAAATGATTCCGTTCATATGCTACACTTGAATTACTTTCTGCAATTTTCCCATCTGAAACGCTCAAATAGTAACGCTCCTTTAAATATATATAAATCTTGTATACATCTTTATGTCTAATAATATTAGAGAGTAATTTTTTGTATCTCTAACGAGCCCCTTAAAATACGCATATGCACACTCAAAAAATATTTTAGTTAAGATCCTATATCGGCGAGAAAAATCAAGTCCTCTAGCTTTGACGTTGAATAAGTATGTGAAGAAAAAATGGTAGGTTAATTAAAAAGGTATCATTTTAAAGGTGCAAGTATTGTACGTTAATGAGCCGAAAAGAAATATTCCAAAAAGTTATTTGTAGCTTACAGATCTGAAAATACAATGAAAAGTGAGGAAATTTGATAGCTTTTAAAAACAGTGAACTTTGAAGCATAGTTTTTTATAGAAAAAATAATAGGAAACATCTGAAAATATATATATATATAATTGTTCGTTATTTGTGAATAAATATGCGAACGCACTATCTTCAGTTCTAATGAAGATAATGAAGTGATTTAAATTGGAGGTAGCTCGTTGAACTATCTGTAATAATTTACAATTTGAAGGAAGTATGTGCTACTTGTTGTTTTCGCACAAATTGCGATATTTGAGGTCAGTTTTTTATATAGGAAAGCAAGTGCGAGAGCCCAGCGTGGTGCCGTTTTTTCAGGGGATCGTCCTCGGTTTTCCTCAGCCCGACCTAACCAACTTATGCCTCCGAGCCTCACTCTGGCCTTCAAACTCTTTCCCTGTATTGAGGAAAACCGAGGCCGATCCCCCGAAAAAACGGTACCACGCTGGGCTCTCGCACTTGCTTTCCTATATAAAAAACTGACTTCAAATATCGCAATTTATACGAAGGCAACAAGAAACACATACTTCCTTCAAATTGTAAATTATTACAGATAGTTTAACGAACTACCTCCAATTTAAATCACTTCATTATCTTCATTAGAACTGAAGATAGTGCGCTCGCATGTTTATT
Source organism: Belonocnema kinseyi (assembly GCF_010883055.1). Lineage (NCBI taxonomy): Eukaryota > Metazoa > Arthropoda > Insecta > Hymenoptera > Cynipidae > Belonocnema > Belonocnema kinseyi. The sequence goes on from NC_046664.1 coordinate 99,078,417, forward strand.
TACAAAAAACGAACAATTATTTATATTTTGCAAGTTTTTCGACGGTTATCTGTTCAGAAATGTTTAATGTACCACCATGAATTTTTTCAGATTTTTCCTATTATTTTTGCTATAAAAAACTATGCTTCAAAGTTCACTGTTTTTAAAAGCTATCAAATTTCCTTACTTTTCATCAGATTTTCAGATCTGTAAGCTATAAATAATTTTTTTGGATATGACCTTTCGGCTCTTTAAGGTACAGCATTTGCACCTTAAAAACGAGACCTTTTTTATTAACCTACCATTTTTTCTTCACATACTTATTCAACGTCAAATCCAGAGGACTCGAATTTTCTCGCCGATAGTAGATACGTCTGATGGAAAAATTTCTATTTATTTTAATGGGAAATTATGATTAATATGACTAGAAAAGTCTAGTTATTTAACTCGGGTTGATTTTTTCTCGTTAATACACAGAAAAAACGAAAGATAAACTTTATATCGATTTCCGATGGAAGATTCGCTGCAACAAAAATAAACTTCACGGGATAAACTTTAACGAAATATCGGTTGACTTTCTTTTTTTTTATCACAGCACATGTGTTTTGAAAAACGCGAAGTTGTCTGAATAGAACTTTATCCTTCTAAAAAATTTCCTGCAACAAATTTTATCATTACTTTATTCTGTGTACTTCTGGTTTCAAAAAAGTGTCGCGATCTTGGGTCGGTTTTCAGAAATCTGTCTTTTGTCTCGTGTTGAGTCCCAACGAAATAATAGATCTCGAGATCAATATTTGCTTGAAGGTTGTATTTTTGAGGATTATTCTTTTCCATCAGCAAGCACGATTTACTATA
>NC_046664.1:99079350-99082051 GCF_010883055.1 Belonocnema kinseyi
ACGATTTATTAAGAGATCCTTGTTCCTAAACGTTCCAAGGAGTGATCACTAACGCAAGCTAACGTATGAGCTTGTCCTGTGTCGTGATCCGCAGCGCAACATCTCGTGTTGCTGGATATATCAATTGACGCTTCTTCATAGATATCCAGTTCTTGAACAATCGCGATTTGTTTCATGTATTTGCAATTATATATAAATAATGATTTTAAACCAAGAATCTTGTTGTGTTTTAAAAAAGGCTGCGCGTTATCTGTCTACACATCAATGATATAGGAATACTTCTAAACTATGAACATATATATTTTTCTGGTGTTTTCGAAAAAAATCATCGAAAATAGTAACATTGTAGACAGTAAATGAAAGTGTGAATGTTCGAGAGTTTTTATATTGACCAAGTGATATAAGTACATACTATTTATAATTCCGAATGAAATAGTCTTAGGGGCCATTCAAAAAATACGAAACGCTTTTTACTGATCCCCCCCCCCCCCCTTAACGCTTTTTCTATATTAGTGTGTTTAAGTTTAACATTGGCGTAACGCTCGAGGTGACTCCCCCTCCCCATTCAAGGCGTTATGTATATCATGAACAGCCCCTTAAGGAAAAGTGACAGAAACAGAATGCATCAACAATATGTTGCTGTTGCCTCGAGTGTTGTATCTATTGACATTTATTAATATATATCCACATATAGAGAGATGAAATTTGAGCGAAGCGGAATATTGTCTTTAAAATCTGTTTTCGGAAAGTTTTGTTAGATTATTTTCTTTCGGATGCAGTCCATGTAATTTCAGAGGGGATTAAGAAGAGTCCATTCAGGTGGGAAAGTACATTGAGCGAAACTTCTGTTACTGGGAACGTGCTTGTGCACAGTCACTATAAAACTGTCCTTAACTAGTTTTTATAGTTGTATCGAGAAATGGCTTACCCGTTACGGCACCTACGAAAACTGACAATTGGAATCAGAAAATCTAGTCGCAGCAACTATGCATTGATCGTTGCAACTAAGTTGCATGGTTACAAACACCAGATTTCGAACGTTGTATCGACGAATCTCTTAAGTACCATACTTTGCTAAGTCAATTAGTGAAAAATGATTTTTTCTTTAAAAAATACTTTGTTGGGTAAAATTAGAACAATTCACAATGAAACGTTCATAATCATTATCAAAAGTATCAATTGAAAATTGAAAAGTTAAAGTTCTTCTATAAAATATACGCTTATTAATAAAAATAATCAATAAGAAATATCAATTAATTAAAGGCCTTCTAAAAGCGTAATTCCAAAACCTATAGAACACAGTAATTGCGAAGAAGATAAATGATTTTATTCTTTGTAATTTAGAGCTTTTCTCCAAAATCATAGAATGTTCCTCTTTGTTGCGGTTAGAATGTCGATCACCGATCGATTCACGAGGCAATCCAGAAAAAAATGAAACTAACACTATGATGAAGAGTATTGAGAGGAATAAAAAATTAAGACTCAAACACGAGTTTAAATATTCTTACCTGCCATTGATTACGTTGAAAACGCTGAAAGAAGAAAACATCCAACCCGAGTTGACGCGAGCATAACAACTGACACTAACATCATTCCACTATCGGCGAGAAAATTCGAGTCCTCTGTCTTTGACGTTGAATAAGTATGTGAAGAAAAAATGGTAGGTTAATGAAAGAGGTATCATTTTAAAGGTGCAAATATTGTACGTTAATGAGCCGAAAAGTAATATTACAAAAAGTTATTTGTAGCTTACAAATCTGAAAATACAATGAAAAGTGAGAAAATTTGATAGCTTTTACAAACAGTGAAATTTGAAGCATAGTTTTTTATAGAAAAATCCATGAATTTTTCAGATTTTTCCTATTATTTTTTCTATAAAAAACTATGCCTCATAGTTGACTGATTTTAAAAGCTATCAAATTTCCTTACTTTTCATCAGATTTTCAGATATGTAAGCTACAAATAATTTTTTGGAATATTACTTTTCGGCTCATTAACGTACAACATTTGCAACTTAAAAACGAGACCTTTTTGTTTAACCTATTATTTTTTTCACATACTTATTCAACGTGAAATCCAGACGACTCGAATTTTCTCGCCGATAGTAGCAGTAGGAACGTCGAGTCCCTTGGACCCATAACGCGGTCATAAAGTCTACTTGTTGCTGAAACCAGAAACTCAAAATATGACACACGAGACTAGTAATTACGTCATAATAGCGAAGATTCTAGCTAAAGCAACCAGATTTTCTTGTTCTCACAGCTCTATTCTTGTTAACTACATTTTATCTAGTTATGAGAACTAGTGTCTGTCTAAAAAATATAGGTACCTCGATTTTTGTACAGATTTTCATGAAAATCTCAGCAGAAAATTTTTTTAAAAATATGAGACAATATGCGTGTCACAGGTGAAAGTTTTGCCAATACTGATAACGTAGGGAGGTGTCCTCTCCGAAACTAAGGAACGTACAAAGGTAATTCTTAAATCAAATTACACATTTATGGCTTCTGAAAGTGTTGCATGTATTTTCAATGAGTAAAAAGTTGCATTTGAATGTTTAAAAAATTATTTTCTTCTGGGAAAAATACAAAAGACTACGATAATTGTGGGTCCGGATGCAATAAGGGCACATAAAATTTTTTCGTGCGAAAACGAAGTCCCCTGGAGGCTTTAGAAAAAATTTTCTAATTTTAATTTTCAA
>NC_046664.1:99082151-99083183 GCF_010883055.1 Belonocnema kinseyi
AAATTAAAATTCGAAAATTTTTTCTAAAGCCTCCAGGGGACTTCGTTTTCGCACGAAAAAATTTTATGTGCCCTTATTGCATCCGGACCCACAATTGAGGCAATTATATCCCTTTTTTTTATCAAGACATAGGGACTGTGTAAAGAGCCTGAGTACGATAAAAGGTCATATTGCACGCGTAGCAGTTGAGCCAGCAAAGTGCCCTGCTGGGAATGCGGTTGTCTCGATTCCTGCAGTCGAGTTGCGGCCCGCGGGCATTTTTCTTGAAGACGAAAATCCGAGTTGCGGTCCGCGGTCGATTCAAGAGGGCCGTAAAGGGTGGAGCTTCTGAGTGAAAAAAATGTTGACAGCCAATCACAGTTGGAATATTTTCAGAAAAAAGGTACATAGTAAAAAAAAGTGTGAAAAAAGTTTCCTGAGAGAAAGTATTAATCAGAGGACCGTCAGTCAGGTTCAGGCATTGTCTGGAAAACGGTACCCTTGCAGCGGGTGATAAGTTTATTGAGCGGACGGTTTTTGGCCTTGCGAGACCCTCCCATTGTTTGAGATTAGACACAGCGGATAAAAATCAGAATCTTGTACAATATTCATTAATTAAATTGTAATGTACTGCATTAGCCTCGTTATATTATTATTATTATTATTATTATTATTATTATTATTATTATTACACGATTACCCCATTTCCCTTTCGGGGTAGGTGCGACTCGGCAGGGGAAAGGAGTAGTGTGTGGAAGGGATAGAGATTTTTTAGATTGATCCAGAATTCTCGTGCTATTTAAGTAAATAACACGTTCGTTCCGCAACACTGCTCCGACCCAGGTTGCTGATCAATCTCTTTAGCAATCACCCCAAGCGAAGAACCTCACGACGTCGTTATGTAAGGTTCCCCACTTGGGTCCATTGATAGCCAAGTTCTTTGTTTCAGGTGTCATTCACTCTACTGACACTCTTTTTATTAACTATTTTCCGTCATACTTTCCTGTCCTGGCATACTTCTCTAGCTTCTTTTATGTCCATGCATTTTTTCAT
>NC_046664.1:99083283-99094325 GCF_010883055.1 Belonocnema kinseyi
GCTCTTCTTAATATTTTGACACCAAAATCATGTCGATACACCTTACCGACTGCGAGTAAAGCCACCCACGCTTTAACTTGACAGACTGTATACACCTGGTATGTGCACGGAGTACATTGAAGGCAAGTAACTACCAATCTTGACGGAAGTTGCAAAAATTTGCTAAAAATACTTCTCTGACGTTCAACGGGTTTGCACGTTTCGTGAAATTCTGAATCGATTAATATATACTTTTAGGAGTCACATTTTTCATAAAAAATGGTATTATATTAACAATTACCTTAATCAAAGTTACCCTACTTTTGAAGAATTATTTCTCGGCCCGTAATGATTATTTCACAAATTTACAACATTAATAACATCTATTGACTTTTCATCTACAAGTAGATGTACCTATCCAAACAAATTTTCTTAAATAAATATGAAAAAAACAGAGGTCAAGGAAGTATCGGCACGGAGTACATTGAAGGCAAGTAACTACCAATCTTGACGGAAGTTGCAAAAATTTGCTAAAAATACTTCTCTGACGTTCAACGGATTTGCACGTTTCGTGAAATTCTGAATCGATTGATATATACTTTTAGGATTCACTTTTTTCATAAAAAAATGGTATTATACAAACAATAACCTGTCAGTTACCCTACTTTTGAAGAATTATTGTATTTCATTTTTATGAAAAAAGTGACTCCTAAAAGTATATATCATTCGACTCAGAATTTTAAGAAACGTGCAAATCCGTTTAACGTCGGAGAAGTATTTTTAGCAAATTTTTTTGGAACTTAAAATTTCGTTCATTTCATTACACGTTAATACAAGAATCTAAATTTCAGTAGAGAAAGACGGTTCACTTTCAGATGCAACCAAAAGGATCATTTGCCAGTTGAAAGTCAATTGATGATCATAACATGACTTTAAGTAACGCGCTTGGTTGAAAGTCAACTGCTTTATGTATGTAAAATGTACTTTATAGGTTAATTTAAGAGAGACAGATTGTTGACTTTCCATCAACGCGTACGTCTGAAATGAAACTTATAGGCTAATTTAAGTCAGCTGATTGTTGAAATACCAGGTACAGAACGTAAATCTACAATCCTTTTTTGTATCTTTTTTTTCACATATGAACGATTATTCGATTCATAATCAAACTCTGTTACAGATCTTAGTACATATATCAAAATAGGAAACGTTGACAAAAAGACTATACCATGAGCTCAGTTTTGATCGATACTATCCAGCCAGCGCTATCGGTACCATTTTTGCTACTCTCAGCTGCTCTCTTGGCACCTCTTCTAAAATCGCCAAAATTCGCCTAAGAGTTTGCGCATCGCATTTCGCGCACACCTTTCTGCCAGCACAAATTGAATTTCAGAGCGCGCGAATGAAAATCATCCTAAACTTAATATATCTGTCAGTTAATCATCTTATTACTCGTATAATCAGATAGGAGACGCTGCACTTAAGTTCCATTCATGTTTGAAATTAAGTGACTTACTTAATTCAATACAAAAATGAAATTCATCTACATTAAAAATTCATCATCTTGTATTACTGTGTAGAGTGTAGAGTCAGTAAAGAATCAAAAGAAAATTCACAAATGAACCTAAGGAGGTTTTTTTTAGATTGGTGCCAGATGTGAAACACAGTTAGCGTAAGCATTGTGACCTTCGGGGCTTAGGCCTTAGGACCCTGCTGCTCTCCGGGGTGAGGTAAGGGGCATGAAGTGCAGTGAGTATCAGTATTGGCAAAACCTTCACATGTGACACGCATTTTGCCTCATATTTTTACAATTTTTTTCTGCTGAGATTTTCTCGAAAATCTGTACAAAAATCAAGGTGTCTATGTGGTGACTACCTGTTATAATTATTCACATATTTTAATTTGAAAATAACTACCGCATATTACCAAATATTACTTTCGTTTCAATCAAATATTTTGTATCACGTTCTAGCTTCAAGTAGGTTAATAGAAGGTAAAACTAGCAAATCAGGTACGCGACTGGCCCAGAACTTTCTAGAAGGGTCTCGACAAGTCCGTGCCTGCCAAAAAGGGCATTGCGAGCCCTTCGATGCCCTGTCGCCTAGCTTAGGTACAGATTAGCCAGGCAGTCTCTATCCGGCCGTCACTTTGTTCACTTCGTTTCAATTGAATAAACACAAATCATTTAGTGTTAAAATAAACTGTAATCATTTACTCGACCTGCACGCATGCTCCCACAGCCTATATTTTTTGGACAGATTGTAGGGGCTATTTTCCTCAGTGTATCGAAATTCGATAGTCGAAAATAGATGTCTACCAGAAAATCTGGTTCAGCTAGTCAGAAAATGTGGTTAAGTTTACCAGGGCCCTATTTAATATAAATTACAAGTTCACAATTTACAAATTACTATATTAATAGTCTGTAATTACAAGTTTTTGTATTTTTTGTTTCACAAGTGTTTACGTTTACTTGTAATTATAAGTAATATCTTCTACAAGTTACAAGAGCTGTTAAAAGTGCGTGCATTCGCACTTGCCGCATCTTAGCTGATAGTCTGCTAGTGAGGGGCTGGTCACTGATATTTCAGGTGACTCCCGGACTTACGAAAGACGCTGTGGAGGTCAGTAGGAATCTCTAAATTCTATTACGTTGTTCCTTAGTTAGTTCCGCAGTTAGTCTCAGTAAGTCTCTGTGCGTCACGAAAAGCCTCGCTCCAGCCGGCCGGTTCGGCGAAATCCCCGTCGGAAAGATTCGTAACTCTGTCGGGAACACTCGGGTGATCTGTTTCGAGTACCGCGCGATTAACTTTTTGAGGGAGTCTCGTGGTATGTCACAACAAATCTGCAGTTAGTCCGAGGGAGGCCTCTGGGAAACCAGTGGCAGTCATTGTTATTCTGATTCCCTGATTTCTGAGTGACCAGCCCCTTGTCTCCTAGGGTGGGTACGTATGGCACATTCGCCATTTATAACTTTAAAAAGATGAATTGAAAAAATAATTCCATTTCGTGCTACCATTAAAAAAAAATCTGCCCGCTTCGCTCGCAAGTTTGAGCGCACCTAGGGCGCGCGTCGGTTGAATCTCGCGCTTCACGCTCGGTAATGGGTTACCTCGCGCTTTGCGTTCGGATATTTATTCTTTGCATTTGGAATGCTTGAATAAAACTTTATCAAAAAGATCTATTTTAGATGGCAGTATTTATATGCGTCTTCATTTCTGAATTGTCTACTTAATTAAGTATAGTTAAAGATTAAGTTTCTCAAAGCTCTGTAGGCTTTGAGGTGCACATTCTCATCGTGAAACTCGGGCTGCGCGCTTGATTTCCGACAGACATTTGTAAAGAGGTTTTGTTGAATCTGTTTTGTTCTCTTAATTTTCGTCGTTTTTTCCACAAATTTTTATTTTATTTCTTTATTTTCAACGTTCTATTTCACGAATAAAACAAAAAGTATGCGACCTATCAAGAAGTGATTCTTAACGAAATTGTACATCTTTTTTACGATAAAAATTATTGTTAATTCATCTTTTTTCGTATCCTGCATAGTTTGACCACAAAATGGAATTTTTTATTTTTCATTATTTTTTGTGCAAATAAAATTGCAATTTTCAATTTTACAGGAAAATCCAAATATTTCTTATGATAATCTTGTAGGGCTTTCAAAAAGAAATGTTTTTCTTCTCTTCACTTTTTTCATATCGTGCGTTTTTTGGCTTAAAATTTTGATTTTCGGTTGATTTTAAACATTTTCAAAATGCTGTAACTCCTTTGTTTTCGGACTTTAAAAAAGTGAGCCAAAGATGGATTTGATCCGTTCATTTTTCTGAGAGTTATCGTGTTTTCGGACGGACGGCCGGGCGGACAGACAGGCGCTCTCGTAAAAAGATGATTTTCGAATTCACGGGATTTTGAAACGTGAAGATCCATTAAAAAACTATGGTGTCAAATTTCAGACAATTCTAATACTTTCTCAATCATAAATGATGACAATGTAGAAATATTATATCAATATTTCAAAAGTTGGTACAAAGAGCATGCCGATACTTTCAAAGTAAACCCCAGGCATAAATTTTGTCTTTAAATTTGATAAAAACGCTGCAACACGTTTATCCGACAAAAATAAAATTTATCTTACGTAAATATTTATTTGGCATATGCGATATGTCAAACGGCTGCGGCTAGATTCAAAAACAACAAAAATCACTATAAACTAACCAACTTGCACCCCATGCATTTTGTAAGTGTTTGGGAGAATGATTTTTTTGTTAAAATAATTCAAATAATGTGGGCAAATTTAAAAAATGAATACCGCGAGGATTTTCGCATGTTTGGAGGAAATTTTTTCAGTGAACCCAGACGCAGCCATTTGACATATCACATGTGTCAAATAAATATTTGTGTCATATACATTTTATTTTTCGTCGGAAAAATTTTATCTTTCGCCGGATAAACGTGCTGAAGCGGTTTTATCTTATTTAAAGATAACATTTATTCCTTGGGTTTACTGTGTTCCAGTGGTAGATAATAAAATATTATAAAAGAAATTATTATGACCTTAATACTGCCCTACAACGTAAAACATGAGTAAGAGACATTTTTTCGAAAAATGGGTTAACATTATAATTTTTAATTATTTATAATGAAAAATGAATGTCTAAAATTCTGAATATTGAGAAAATGGACCAAATGGACCAAATGCAACATAAAAATGTATGGAAGATACTTTGCGCGCTGCTTGGTACAAAATAAAAACTCCGCATACGCCAGCATGTGTTGTACGTAAACTATCAAATTGTAAATGTGTTAAGTCGGGCAAAGATGTCAAAGCTAAAAAATCCGCAAACGACATTGGTTAAATTCGGCATGCCATGCACGGCGTTTGCGGATTTCACTTGTTTTATCGAGCGCAAATGGTTTTTTTTTAATATCTCCATTTAACTCAGAAAGCACTTACATAATTTTTTAGTTTGGACGGCAGAATATCAGTTTATACATCAATATTATATTTCCGTTACGTTAGTAGTACCCCCCCCCCCCTCTTTTCTTGTATCCTTTCGGTGTGCCACTCGAAGGAGACATAACACAGGCCCACCAAAAAAAATGTGTCTGCACAAGACAAGTAACTAGGCTACTCTTATGGATTTGGAGCCACTGAATCCAAATATGGCTTTAGAATTTGTCATAAACGTCTCAGTTTCCCCCTAGATTCAAAAAGTAGGGAAAAGCATAGGGATTTTCTAGTCACACAGGCCACACAAAAAATTTGTCTGCACGAATCAAGTGATTAGGCTACTCTTATGGATTTTGACTTGCTGAATCTGAATATGGCTTCAGAATTTGTCCTACGCGTCTGAGTTTTTCCCTAGATGCAAAAAGTAGGAAAAAGCTTCGGGATTTTCTAGTCACGCAGACCATACAAAAAATTTGTCTGCACAAGACAAGTAACTACGCTACTCTTATGGATTTTGAGTCACTGAATCCAAATATGGCTTTAGAATTTGTCCTGCATGTCTCAGTTTTCCCCTAGATGCAAAAAGTAGGGAAAAGCTTAGGGATTTTATGGTCACAAAGGCCATACAAAGAATTCGCCTGCACGAAACAAGTGACTAGGCTACCCGTATGGATTTTGAGTCGCTGAATCCTAATCTGTTCTCCGAATTTATCTTGTATGACTCAGTTTCTCTCTATATGGAGAAAATAACGAAAACCCTAGGGATAATTTGCACATTATTTTGATAATACCAGTATTCGCGAAAAAAGACACATCGATATTATATTCTTAACTTCAACGACTTGTAGAGACTTAATTTGTACACAGAAATCCTTTAGTGTGCCTTCTATTTCCCCGAGCTTGAGTAATTCTAGGGAAATTAAAGGTTTTTCTCAGATTATATAGATTTACACGGGAAAAATATAAAAAAAACCTAATATCCTTTACAGTTTTGCCGTACAAATCTATACAATATGAAAAAGACCTTCAAAGTTTATAGAATTACCCCAGCTAAGAGAAACAGAAGACACACTAGAGAATTTCTGTGTACAAATTAAGTTTCTGTAAGTCGCTACACTTAAGAATATAACATCCATGTGTCTATTTTCGCGTATATATTAGTATTATCAAAATAACATCCTCAATATCCCGGGTTTTGCCTATTTTCTGCATCTAGGGGAAAACTGAGATGTGCACGAGAAATTCTGTTGCTAGATTTGGATTCAGCGGCTCAAAATCCATAAGGTTAGCCTAGTCACTTATTTCTTGCAGGAAAATTTTCTTATGAACTGTGTTAACAGAAAATCTGTAGGTTTTTCTCTACTTTTTGCATCTAGGGAGAAAATGATAAAAGCTCGAAAAACTTTGTGATCAAATTGAAATTGAGAGCGCTAAACTGCAGAGAAAATAGCATTTTTCTTATTTTTTGCTTTATAAGTCAGTATAACATGCGCAATAACTTCAATTTCTCTAGATTTATCCTATCTAGGGGAAACGGTAAGCACACTAGGGATTTTTTGTAGGTGAATTTGGTCTTTACGAGTCTCAATACATAAGAATATGACATAAGTACGTTTATTCTTGCGGATACTGGTATTATCAAAATAATATCCAGAATATCCCTTGGTTTCCCCCTTTTTTCTGCATCTAGGGGAAAATTGAGACGTGTAGGAGAAATTCTGAGGCCAGATTTGGATTCAGCAGCTCAAAATCCATAAGAGTAACCTAGTCACTTCTCTCGTGCTGACAAATTTCTTGTGTTGTCTGTGTAACTAGAAAATCTCTAGGCTTTGCCCTAGTTTTTGCATGTAGGGGAAAACTGGGACGTGTAAGACAAATTCTAAGGCCCTATTCGGATTTAGCGGCCCAAAATCCATAAGGGTAGCCTAGTCACTTGTCTTGTGCAGACAACTTTTTTTTGTTGGCCTGTGTAATCAATACACGGGTCACGAAGAATATTTTCTAGCTTTTCCTAACCTCTAATACATACACTTCTTTTAACGTACATTATGCTTCCTCAACGTCAGTGCAACCGATCTCATTCTTTAAATAATCCATACACCAATTTTCATGATTAAAAATTTCAGTAAACTTCTTTAAAAGACAACTTGTATGTACTTTTACCAATTTAAAAAAAACCACAAAACTCTTGCGAAATTTGTCTAGAAATGACAAGTGCTACTTACAAAACATAAGCTTTATGGAACAAAACACTTGTACAACTGCGCGATATTACTTGTAAAAGGAGTCCCCGTACTTGTAACATGTAAAAAGTGCCAACGACTTTGTGAAACACACACCATTAATGCAACCAAAAAGTTACTAGACTTGTATTTGTAAATTGCAACTTGTAGGTTTTTTGAAATAGACCCCTAAATATCTACTTATGTTGACCACAACGTTGTGTTCCTACTAGGCTACCAGAAAACTGTCTAGTAAAGATTTCTGGTCAAACTAACCAGAAAATTGTCAACTAGAAACTTCTGATACTTTTAACCAGAATATTTATACTACGGGCATATTTAACATTCTATTCTGTTTGATCAAGTTATGAACATGACTTAATAACATACATTTAAATATCATTCTATGAACTTTAATTTTATGGGTATAATAAACTATACATTGGAGTTCTCTTAATTCTCTCTGAAATTCTATAAATATTAATTCTTATTTTCTAGAGAAAAAAAAAACACTTGACCACTCAAGTTTTAAGTGAATTTTCTGAATTCTAATAATACACTTATTTTCTATCTGAGAATTTAGAAATCTTTAAAGCATCTTAATTTGCAGAAATGTACAGAAAATTAAACTCTGCTAATAGTACTAATGGGAAAAGTTGTAATAAATCGAAGCCATACAGGATTAAACTATCTATAAATTTGCCTTTCTTTGAATAGAATTTTTAAAGATTAGTTTTATTTCCGCGACAGTTGCACTTGGCCTTTTTCGATACTAGCCTTGTCTAATTGCGCTTGCCGTAAAAGGCGGTACTGGACGGTAGCCTTATCTCTTATAGACATATAGCAAATGTACGGATACAGAGAGACTGTAAACTTGATGTCCGGTCCACTACTGCTCTTGCTTCAGCCTCTCTTGTTTCCAGTTGCTTTCATTTCATTTTACTTTCTCGAAATAAATTTTAATGACTTCCACATTCAAACATATGTCCCCTGTAGATTTATTTGTTCTCTGACCTATGTTGCTAGATACTTTCTGTAAATTTTTTCTTTAAATTTTGTAGCACATGAATGTGCCGACACTTAATCGCGAAGTTAGTACATTTATTGTCCAGGATCAACACGGCTGTGCGCTGTCGAAACGAAGTAAGCGCTATTATCTTCAAAACTGAGTTAAGCACGTATTCAGGTTTTATTTAAGATAAATAATACTTCTAGACACTAATAATTAGTATTTTAACGTTTTTTAGGAAAATATTTTAAGATTCAAAAGTAATTAAGTGAATTTTGAAACTGTAATGAGAAGTCAAATTACAGAAAATGCACTTTTTTGGTTTGGCACTTGCTTTGTTTCGAACGCGCACAGCTGAGCAAGCCACTGCCTGGCGGAATTTATCGCAGCATAATGTGGAATTTGCTGACCCGAATCGGGCGCAGGTTAAGTGAATGTGATAATAGCGAGTAATTGAAGAGGGAATAATGCACATGAAGCGTGCTTTTACGATAAAAGGGAGACCGGTGCATTCTCAGTTTCCAGATTCAATTCATATTAGTAGAATTAAAAGTGTACAATTTGTCCTTGAAAATGTTTATTATTCTTTGAAATGGCTGGTGTGGCTGCTGTATCAGGAAACCGACAAAACCAGGCAATGATAGATCGTATTTTGAATAGAATAGAAAAACTTTACCTTTGAAATCACTTAAAATTTTTAAATGCAAGGCAATTTTGTCCTCTCGAAAAAGTTAGGGAGTTGGAAAAGGAGATGAATGAGTCGTCTTGAAAATTCAAGATGACTAGTCAAGCTTATGAAAAATATTTGACTACCAACCCCAAATTTCGGGACGATACTTCGTAAATACAATTTTCAAGGTTCGAGTTTCTGAAAATTCAAACTGTGAAAGGACCCCCCACCAAATGTACAGTAAATGGCTTTTTGTGAAAAATTCTAAAAAAATGTATTTTAATAGAAAAATGCTTAATCATATAAGTATGTACATCATCATTTTTTAGTGACTAAAATCACTAGAGAATTTGTATCCAATTGCTACGGTTTGAAATCACTTTCAAATAAGCAGAGGAAGCAAGAATGGCAAGAATATGATTTTAAATTAACTTAAAGGGATATTTTAATATCCCTTAAAAATTGAAAACAGGAAAATGGCATTCCTTATTGAACAAAAACGCAAGAGATGTTCTGATTTAAATATCAGGGTAGGACCGAAGGGTCTATGGCAAAGCCTTCGAACGCGTCCTCGGGTTGCGGATAGAGGGTCCCTGTACCCCAAGCGGAGGTGTGAAAACCGTGCCGAAAGCTGAATGGCACCTGGGTGAGGTGTCTAGAACGGTGACTCTGGGATACCGGACGACCTCTCAGAGTACGCAGCCTTATCCTTGCATGCGGGGCTCTACAAGTATGGACGAACCCCTTTCCCTAGCTTCTCGTGGGAACAACAATGACAACACCCGACATAGTTGTAGTAAGTGCGGTTCAAAACAACAGAACTCGCAGGGCTCCCGACAATGGTTCGGTCAACAATGCCGACCAATCTAGAGCTGGGGGAGACAATGAAAATGGATTCAATGCGATGGATCGGCGGGATCTCGTGACCTTTGGGTGGACGGAGCAACTGAATCACGACTTGCTAGAGTGCTACGATGCGAGTGTGGCCCGTGAACGGGGTTACATGGCACGGCTGCATGCTCTGTGGTGCGAGAAACACCCGGAGCTATCGCACTTTTCGCAGCAACGTCTGCGAAACTATGCTGAACTACTCCGTAAAAGGGGCTATGTAAGCGGAACGCCTACTCTACAACAGCTAGAACAAGCCGGCAACAGAGAAAGAGAGGCGACAATAAGACCAACCGCGGACAGGCTTCCAACAGAGGAAGAGCGATGCTTTACGACCCGGAGAAACATCAACACCAAGGTTTCTCTCAAGCCTAAAGATCTGGCTGAAATGGATGACGAGCTTCGTGGACATTTTTCCGGTGAATCCGACCTCTGGGCTATCAATTATTGTGTGTATAATGCAGCGAGAGCTTTGGCCGATGCGTACCGTAAAACAAAACCAACGGCTGATCATAAGACCAAAAGACGAATGCATCAACTTGCCATAGAGATAGGCTGGGCAAGACAGTACGCGTCCCGCATTCAATGTGTGATTGACTACATTACATCTGGCATTTCTCAAAGTTTGAGACCGATATTTTATGTATAAAAAAAATTCGAACGTTCAAAAAATGTTGAGGTTCAGAAAAAAGATGAAATAATTTTCAGTGAAGTTCCTACCAAAATGCAGTACCTAAACGTACTTTATTGTACTCTAATACATTTTCCAAAGTTTCAGCTTGATATTTTATTTACAAAAAAAGTTCTTAGGTTCAAAAAAACATTCAGTGAACTGAAAAAGTGTGGTCGGTAATATAGGTATTTAGCTGTGTCACATGCCCTTAAAGGTTCATCGAAAATGGTTAGGTGCATAGAGAAATTGATGCCGCTTTGGAAACCCAGATTCATTATCTTATCTGGAAGAAATCGTGTGACAACTAAACAAGGTCACCTTTCAGATAGGTGTCTTTCAGGGCGACACCATGAGCCCACTCCAATTTTGCCTTACATTATTGCCACTATCTCTAGCACTTCGCCATTCGACGGGTACTTGTGCGGCTAACCTGCAGATCGAAAGTACAAGGTTACTCATGTATTTTACATGGACGATCTTAAGATCTATGCTAAAAACAGAGAGCAACTGCATCTAGCTCTGGGGATTGTCGAACGATATACTAGGGAAATTTAAATGGAATTTGGGTTAGACAAATGCGCCAAGGTTTATTTGAATCGAGGAAAACTTAATGGCATCCCTGAAGATCCTGAGCTCGCTGATAGAAGCGCCATACG
>NC_046664.1:99094425-99102147 GCF_010883055.1 Belonocnema kinseyi
TTGCGGATAGAGGGTCCCTATACCAAGGGTTTCTACTGAATATGGTTACAAAAATAAATAGGCAGTCGCGGACAATTGTCCAGGGGTGGTTCTGAAGAAATTAACCCCCAAGTGTAGGTGTGAAAACCGTGCCGAAAGCTGAATGCCACCTGGGTGAGGTATCTAGAACGGTGACTCTGGGATACCGGGCGACCTCTCAGAGTATGCAGCCTTATCCTTGCATGCGGGGCTCTACAAGGATGGACGAACCCCTTTCCCTAGCTTCTCGTGGGAACAACAATGACAACACCAGGCATAGTTGTAGTAAGTGCGGTTCAAAACAAGAGAACGCGCAGGGCTCCCGACAATGGGTCGGCCAACAATGCCCACCAATCTAGAGCTGGGGGAGCCAATGAAAATGGATTCAATGCGATGGATCGGTGGGATCACGCAAGC
This sequence comes from Belonocnema kinseyi, assembly GCF_010883055.1. Taxonomy (NCBI): domain Eukaryota; kingdom Metazoa; phylum Arthropoda; class Insecta; order Hymenoptera; family Cynipidae; genus Belonocnema; species Belonocnema kinseyi. Next base: position 99,094,861 of record NC_046664.1, read on the forward strand.
TTTGGGAGGACGTAGCGACTGAATCACGACTTGCTAGAGTGCTACGATGCGAGTGTGGCCCCTGAACGGGGTTACATGGCACGGCTGCATGCTCTGTGGTGCGAGAAACACCCGGAGCTATCGCACTTTTGCAGCAATGTCTGCGAAACCATGCTGAACTACTCCGAAAAAGGGGCTATGTAAGCGGAACGCCTACTCTACCACAATCTTTTTTCGTTTTTTAAACATATTTTTTACTACAGTGCAAAATTTTATTTAAAATAAAGTTCACTGACGAGGGCCACCAGCATGTCCCGAAACTTTGGAAATAACTTAATTCATTTCAATCTACCTGACTCCAAGGTCACCAACGACAATCAACGTTCTCGAAGAAATTCTTCATTTATAACTGAAATTTTTGCATTCTGAAAAGTATAAATGTAATTGGACAATAATTAATTATAAGTGATTGAGTTCTAAAAAACCTAAAATCGTTCAATTTGGATTTTTCCAATTCAAAATAATACAATTTTGAACGTTTTTTAAAAATATGTTGTTATTATTATATGTAATTTAAAATTGCACAGTTTTAAATGTTTCATATTTTTATTTCAAATTCAGAACATTTGCTATTTGATTGCACTAATTTTTTCTAATTAGCAGTTTAGTTAAAATTACTTCAGAGGCAATTTTTTCTGCATTGCGAACAATCCTTCAATGTGAAGAAACAGGACATTGATTATTTGTGGAGGTATACGAGTGTGTTAATAACACGAAAATTAGTAGGTTGGAATGGATTTTGATTCTTTTTTCGTTTTTCTATGCTTTGAGTTCCTTTTTTATTTAATGGTACAGGTACTCAGAATTTTAATTTTATGTTTTATAATGAACATGTTCTATCAATATGATTAACGAGAAACCTTTTTATTTTGTGTTTCAGGCAGTGAAGTTGGAGTCGGTCCATCCTGGCAGGACGCGGTATCTCGTCGTGGTATCCTGTACTGGGCGACAGGATGCCGAGGAGAGTTGCCTGTTAGGAATAGACTGCAATGCCAGGGCGACGGTTGGACTCGTTCTACGAGTTTTGGCCGACACCGCCATCACTCTCGACGGCGATGGGTACGTTCTTAATTCTCTTGAATTTAACCAATCTCGAAAAACTAATGTCGAAGTGTAGTGTCTCTCCAGAAAAAAAGCTGAAACGAAGTTGTTAATGAGAAAAAGATATAAAATTCTACAGAGGGATATTTCATGCATTCTCTCTGAATCTCTTCTATTTTGTTTTATGATTTTTATGCCCCCATCTTAAGAATATGGAGTTTAAACTAATTTTTATTTTCGGCAATAACTTTGATCTTGCATTATAATTGAATATTTTGATCGCAATGGTAATGAGTTCTACTTTAAAATATAATCCATGTTATTCTCATATGTAATCATTCTCTCTTTCTTTATTATCTTGCACAAGATGCCATCTTGTAAAGTAAAATTGCTTAATTCTTTTCCTTCGGTAAAATCAGATCGTGGGAATGGGTTACTGGGGTCCGTAACAACCCCGCGTATTCGTGCACCTTTGAGATAATTACTTACCATTTCGCTTAAACGTTCATAAAAACTAGTTGCTTTTATCTGTGGATTAATCGTATTTGAATATATACGGCAGGAAGTGACTCCACGAAAGGAAAAGCTACGAATAAGCGAGCAAATAAATATCAGCGTCTTGCTTCATCTTAGTTTTTGCCGGATGCTAGTCATTAGAGTAGTCGGAAAAAAGTCGAAGAGGCGGAATTGAGTTGGGTTCTCCATTGCTTACATAAGTCGTGTTAACGTGCATTTGTACTGAGGCGAGAGTGCATTGCCGGTTGTCGCAATGCCGTCAATAATCGCATCATGCAAGACGAAAGTATCAGCTTTCCCACTCCGCATTTTGTAGGAAATTAATTTTGTAACCACGTATCGGCGATGGGTAGTAAATAATTAAGAGTTGTATTTAATCTAATCATTCCGACACTGTAGTCTGAAATCCTGACAATGAAATAGATTCAAGTAATAGAAAAAAAGTATCTTCGTGCAAATTTATAGTAAAAAAGGATTTATTAAAAAGGAGCCGTTTAAAAACTATGTCACGCTATTTTGAAAAATGTCCTCTCTCTCCCCTTCTTCGTCACATATCATCGCATAAAGTTTGGACCCTACAGGGTTTCGTCATAGTTGCAAACATATAAACATAATATTTAAACAGATTTCATTCGCTAAAATGCTCTCAAGACGAGGAAAATAGAATGATTTTTAAAGGAAATAGGAGGGGAATAAATTCTTTTAAATAAAATTAATTCACAGGGACCATATTGATTTAAATATGAAACGCTTTACGTTTGAACCAAAAATGTTCAGTTCTCAACAAAAAATGGAATAAATAAATTGTCATTTACAAAAGTGATTTTCAAACAAAAGCAATGGATTTTCGACAAAATAGATCAATCTTGAACCACGCAAATGAATTTTAACAAAGTTAAAATGGGTTTATTGTGCAAAAATTTTTTTCAAAATAAAATACACGTTATGATAAAAAGTTTTTCCCTGTATCTGGGGGAATCTTTTTATTTGTGTAAAAAATTAGAAATTCGTTTTTCAATTACTACGGAACACCTATTTTCGAAACCTATGAAAGTGTAACATCAAAATTCTCGGACAATTTACTCGGAATATTGGCCAACTATTTTAGATAAAAACTTTTTTTTATCTTTATTCAGAGACTGAGTATCTGAGAAGTAAGTTTTTATTTTTTATTCAAACTGAAGATCACATTCTTGATTGTAATCCTCAGTTCTGTCTTATCTTTAAATGGTGATGATTTCCATTTCACCAAATATTTTTTTACTCTCCTGAAAAATTCCGATTTTAGAATAGAGAAAAGAGTGTTAAGTCTGTATTTAGATGCTTTACTACTTGTTAAATAAAACCATTAATTTTCATTTTGTCAAGCATGTCGAAACATTTATTTTCCAACCTATGTCTCTAAAGATGCACTTTTCATGCTTGTAAATTGTTTCTGAGAGACTTTATTTTATAAGACTTTGTAAAGTTTCGCATGCGCAGTCAGTTTTATAGTGACTAGAGATCTGAAATTCTCGATAATTCAAGTTCGGGTTAATCCAGACGCCATACCCAGTCCTGTCGGATCTTATATGTCGCCAAAATATTTTAAGTGATTCGTATGCAGAATGATCACCTGATTCCGAATCGGTGTGGTACGTCTTCGGCAGATTGTGCGTTCTCGAGATATTCGCAATTAATCAATTTTTTAATTACTCCCGATTAATGATTTTCCATTAAACTTATTTCGATTTTTTTTCTGCACTTTATTAGGTCATTACAGGACGAATAAAAAACGTTGAAACATATTTGCCCTCCGATAAATATTTATTGCACAATAGCAACTAATAGGCGAAAAACTTGGAAAAAAATTCTATCTGCCATATCTTCAAAAATGTGATCTAAAAGAGAAATCATTTTTAATTAATTAAAATAACAGCTAAAATACATACTTTTTATAATAAGAACTATTTCTCTAAAGTTAATACTTTCCTGGCCAAATTGAGTTTTATTGGGTGAAATTCTGCGGTGTCATAATAAATAGTAATTTTTAGTAAATTAAATTCATGTTATAGACAATATTTTTGCTCAAATATATTGTTGCTGTTCCCAGACACAAAGTTCCTGTGAAATTATGGTGAAATTGTTCGAATTTAAGCAACGACGAATGAATATTCAATTACGGGGTTTCAAATACTAACAACTTTTCTACAAAAAGTTATAAATATTTGAAATTTAGCACGATAATTCTCTAAAGTACCACTAAAACAATGATGTTAAGAAAAAATTGTTTATACAAAAATTGTAACCTGTAGAACAATCTAAATTCCAATTATTTATCTACAGTTCTATATGCAGTGGAAACTTCGCACGAAGCTTAAACAATCTTAAATATTATTTAAAATTCAGTCATAGAATTTTAAATTTCTTTATTTTTATTCATTTAGTAGTTATAAACTTCCCTTTTTTTAAGAATTCGACAATGGGCTCGATAAGTGACATTGTAAAATCGGAAGCGCTCATCTGGCCGGCTGGTTCGGACCCCATAGGCGTTGAAATAGAAATTGCTAGCAGAAGGGTTCATGGGTCCATTCGGCACTGTGGAACTATTTTGCTGTTATAAGAAATTAATTTATTCTACAAAAATAATTTTCTTTTATTTCCTTGAAAAACTAGAATCAGAATAAAATTAAACGAGGGTGAAAATTATTTTCAGTTTTTAATATTTTACAGAAAACCTAGGGTGAAGTTTCCTTTTGGAGCTAGAAAACGTTTCAAAAAAAATAATAATAATAATAAAGTAATGGGAGACTTACTTCGAAATTAGATATTTCTTCGAATCATTGAGATATTTAACTATTTTTTCTTCTATTTAGGAATGTTTTACTTTTTTTAATTTTCATTTTTGTAGAAAAAATCGGAAGTGATTTAAAGGAAGTGTGTGTATCTACATAATTCAGCTATTAGTGCCAAAGTTTCGGTATATTCTTGCAGATTTCAAATTAAAAATTTAGAAGCTGTTTAATAATTATGAAAGGCTTCAAGAGGATAAAAACATTTTCTCAAGATTCTTCGGAAAATAAAAAATGATTCTTCATTTTTTTTCCTGCTTTTAAGAAAATATTTAAAAAGATTTTCAAAGATTTCCAAAATTGTAAAAAAGAATGTGGAATATTTGAAGGAATTTTTTTACATTCATAAAATTTACTCTGAATTGTACGAACAATTAAAAAATATCTTTTTAAATGAATCAAATTTTGCTTATCATGTTCAAAAAATTTTGGTAACTTGAAAAAATTCCTTTAAAATATTCAAAATTCTGTTTTGAAAATTGTGGAAATCTTTGAAAATATTTTCTCAAAGATTTTTTAACATAAGAAATCATTTTACATTTTCCTTGGAATGTTCAAAAAATGTTTTATTTTTTATTTTGAAGCCTTTTAAAATTCTTAAAAAGCTTCTAAAATTTGTATTTGAATAATAAATTATAATAAATAATAATTTTAATTTTTCAATTTTTAATGTTTCTAACTTAAACTTTCTTTGAAAAATATAATTTTGAAAATCTGAACGTTCATTGATTGAATGTTCAACTTAAAACAGTGAAAATGATAACGCCGATTTATATTTTTGGAACTGAATTTGAATCTTTGAACTCTATAGTTCATAAAAGATAAAAATTCTAAATTTTGCAGTATATCTGCATTTCATTTTAAATTGTTTAATTGAAAAGTGTTAGTATCTAACTTCCATTTTATATTTGCAAATTATTGAGCATTTGGAGATGAAATTTGTTTATTTTATTGATCACGACAAATTTTTGCGAACTGGGAAAAAACTGGAAAATTTCCGAGGTTTTTCTTCTTCGATGAAAATAGCCACACCGATGATCCCATAATTATATTAGATGAATGATAAATAATTTAGAGATATTACTATACAAGTGACACGATATGTAACTGCATATACAATAATAAAGTACATGAAAAAACTATTTCATAATATTAATCTTATAAATGAGTCTGCATCATTTTTTTACCCTAACCAAACACAATTTCTTTTCAAAATTAAATCAGTTTTCCTGGAAGAATAATTCAGTACATAATATTGTGGCTGAGTGGGCCCCCAACCCTTGCTCGGTATCTACGACGATTCGACGCCAATGGTTTTTGACCTGGCCGGTCGTTACCAAGATTCCCAGTTTACGGCATCACTTATAGCCCCATTGTCAAACTCTTCCAAAAAAAAGGAAAGTTGATAACTATTAAATAAATAAAAATTAAGAAATTTAAATTCTATGGCTGAATTTTAAATAATATTTAAGATTGTTAAGGCTTCGTGCCAAGTTCCCACTGCATATAGAACTGTAGATAAATAATTGGAATTTAGATTGTTCTACAGGTTACAATTTTTGTATAAACAATTTTTTCTTAACATCAATGTTTTAAAGGTACTTTAGAGTATTATCGTGCTAAATTTCAAACATTTATAACTTTTTGTAGAAAAGTTGTTAGTATTTGAAACCCCGTAATTGATTATTCATGCGTCGTTGCTTAAATTTAAAAAATTTCACCATAATTTTACAGGAACTTTATGCCTGGGAACAGCAACAATATATTTGAGCAAAAATATTGTCTCTAACATGAATTTAATTTACTAAAAATTACTATTTATTATCACACCGCAGAATTTCACCCAATAAAACTCAATTTGGCCAGGAAAGTATTAACTTTAGAGAAATAGTTTTTATCATAAAAAGTATGTATCTTCGCTGTGATTTTCATTAATTAAAAAATATTTCTCTTTTAGATCATATTTTTGAAGATATGACAGATAGAATTTTTTTCCAACTTTTTCGCCTATTAGTTGCTATTGTGCAATCAATATTCATCGGAGGGCAAATATGTTTCAAAGTTTTTTATTGTAATTAAATAATTGATTAATTACGAATATCTTAAGAACGCACAATCTGCCGAAAACGTACCACACCGATTCGGAATCAGGTGATATTCTGCATACGAATCACTCAAAATATTTTGGCGACATATAAGATCCGACAGGACTGGGTATGGCGCCTGGACACGGAGAATTTGAGAAAATTTAGGATAATTTAAAAAAATTTAAGAGAATTTTTTGTTTTGATCAATATTTTTATTGTTTACGATATTTACTCAGTTAAAGACATGTTTTAACATATGTAAATATAAGCTGTTAGCTTATTTAAATATATTTATAGATAAAAAAACGCAAAAGAAGGTTTACTGTTAAAATATTGAAGTTTTATATTGCAAACTATCTCAATTTGAATTTACCGCAAATTTATCAAAAATTGAGTTGAAATTTGCGGTTATATTAACTTTAAATCGTTCTCATACATTTTTAAAGAATTTATCCGACGTTTATCATCTCAGTACTATTTTCATACTTTTTGACGTCCCCAAAGTAATATAACCGAATCAGAACTCTAAAAGTGACAGGCGTGATACACGTACGTACACGTTATTGGCTACTCCTGTGATTGCAGCATGCCTTCAGTTGTTCATATTCGTTTTCGCTATTAAACTAGCTTTGCTCGTGCGCTAATCTCACACTCATATTTCGCGCCTCCGAACAGTGGGGTGAAATCGGAAAACGAGGTTCAAAATGACATTTAGAACGCAATTATGCACCGATTTTAGAATTTTTTTTTTTTAAATTCAGAACTAAATTTTT
>NC_046664.1:99102247-99104696 GCF_010883055.1 Belonocnema kinseyi
TATTTTCGTGGCAGACAATCTGGAACGCACACTTTGCACTGTTGCAGTCCGAAGAAACTTTTAATCGCAAACAATAAAAATGCTCAGTCAGCAAACTACTCGAGAAATATTTGCGAATTTTATAAACACATTTGTGTTTCATAATAACTGTTTTGATCAAATCTGTAAATTACGTGAAACCGTTATGTTTGTTATTCATTATACAATTGAATTATTCCTTATAGTATATTCATTTTACGTTATCATTTGAAAGATTTAAGTAATTGATTTACTTTTTAAATGTGTAAGATTTAACGCCATGGGCATAATAAAACGTAATGACGTTAGACAAAATGCAAAGACTAACGTATATACGGAAGTTGGCAAGAAACAAACAAAGCCCGGTTAAGTCTTGGATATTTATTTAGAACTAGGAGTTCTCTTTGATATTTGTAAGGCATTCATAAAGAAAAGAAACTTTTACTTTTTCAAAACCATGCTCTACATTGCAGACATGGATGGCCAACTTCACATCTTAAACTACCGATTATGTATAAAAGAACAAGTTGTATCAAGTCGAGTCTGTTTCTTGAGTCCGTTATTTTCTTTATCGATCTTTCTGATCCGATGTTAAAACTATCATCTTTCTCTTAGATTTATTGCACATTTAGTTCAAATCAGACGAGGAATCATACGTCCATCTAAAGTCTGGACACCCAATAACCGCTAATAATAGAGCACGACCGCGTATTGTATATTCCATGTCTCACATATATTCCATCTTGTATCCACTCAAGATGAAGAGAAATTCCTAGAAATAATTGGGATTGAAATTTACCTAAATTGAAGATTGCAATTTTTAAAAACAATTCTTTGACAGCAAAGAATATCGTGAAGTCGAATTACGTGAAGAAGTTGCGAATTTTTTTTAAAGGAGAGCTGAAAGAATTCTAGGAAAAGATATTATGAAGTGGAGGTGATGAAGAAATAATTAATCTTCAGCTGAAGGCAAGAGAGGATGAACGAAGAGAGGGTTTTTAAGGAAAAACTTGTGTGTTACCTTGACCAGTTACATTACATTGTGCAACAAAGGACGAAGAGCGACAAGCTATAACATAAGGTCGTAATTCTTCCGTTGGTATGGTTATTATCTTCAGTTATTAGTTTATTGCATAATATGCGAAAGAATGAGCTTCGTCGAAGGAGCAGTTAATTTTATACTATTGCGTCATTTGCGTGAATTGCCGGTTATAACACTGATACATATCCAATTCAATAACCTGTGAACTTGTGCTATAGAATCCTGAGGACCATTTGCTTTCATTATATTTTACTTCAAATCATATATTCTTAAAATATGTTCTTTCTCAGATTCCTCATATATTGTTGCCCGTAATAGTAAATATCATGTAGTGATTTTCTTCTATAAATTCTTTATAACCTCTAGAATTATACTTTTGATATAAAATCTAGTTCAATTCTATTTCTCCTGAATCTAGAAATATAGATTACAAGCGATTTTGCAAAGCAGGTGTGGTTTATTTGGAGAGACATCAAAATACGTGGAAAGCAGAAACCAGTATGTAAGGCTGAACATACTTTACAGTAACCTGCTCCATTTCCCTGCTTTTTTTTATACCAGTGTACGAGAACCTGGCGTTTGTATTCACCTTTCTTGGAAAACGATTAGGGTATTATGCTTATTGTATTTTCTATTTTCGATTTTCTATGAGATATTTATAATTAGATTTAATCCAGCTAATGCAGAGGTTAGTTAGATGACATCTTTGTTGGCTGCTCGAAAGATATCGTTATTAATTGACCCAAGTATCATGACTATAATGAAGATTTTTTAATTGGCATTAAGATCGATAATATTTATTTTTGTTCTGCAATTATTTTTTAATATATACCTATATAATTAATAATTTGTCATAAGGAGAACCGCAGGATTTCGACGGGAGCGGGTGATAATCTGAAAAATTGCACCAGCTCCCAGCGAAATCGCGGTAAAATTTCAGCCACAACCACGTCTCACGACCGTGAGACATTTTTCCCGCAAGTGTTTTAGCATATTGTTGACACGCAGGGATGCTTTTTAGGCCATTAGCGAGTGAAAGTTTGGCACCTCCAAGAGCACCGATGGTAAGGACAATTAGTTTAACAGAATATTTCGGGTGCAATCGTTGCAACTTCAGGTTATCTAACGCCATGAGTCAATTTAAAAATACACATGAATCACTACTGCGCATGTCAGTGATATCCGCGTTCTGAAACCACTGTCATCGAGTGTGACATTCGCAGCACGAACCGGAGCACAGTGGGGTGAAATCGGAAAACGAGGTTCAAAATGACATTTAGAACGCATTTATGCACCGATTTTAGAATTTTTTTTTGAAAAATTCAGAACTAAATTTTTCAGAAAATGGTGAGAGTAGATTTTTTATTTTTTTGTTTATTTAATTTTTAT
>NC_046664.1:99104796-99114521 GCF_010883055.1 Belonocnema kinseyi
AAAAAGTGTGGTCGGTAATATAGGTATTTAGCTGTGTCACATGCCCTTAAAGGTTCATCGAAAATGGTTAGGTGCATAGAGAAATTGATGCCGCTTTGGAAAACCAGATTCATTATCTTATCTGGAAGAAATCGTGTGACAACTAAACAAGGTCAGCTTTCAGATAGGTGTCTTTCAGGGCGACACCATGAGCCCACTCCAATTTTGCCTTACATTATTGCCACTATCTCTAGCACTTCGCCATTCGACGGGTACTTGTGCGGCTAACCTGCAGATCGAAAGTACAAGGTTACTCATGTATTTTACATGGACGATCTTAAGATCTATGCTAAAAACAAAGAGCAACTACATCTAGCTCTAGAGATTGTTGAACGATATAATAAGGAAATTGGAATGGAATTTGGGTTAGAAAAATGCACCAATGTTTATTTGAAGCGAGGAAAACTTAATGGGATCCCTGAAGATTCTGAGCTCGTTGATAGAAGCGCTATACGACACCTTTGCGCTGAAGAGACTTATACAGATCTGGGCGTGCCACAGAGCCACATTCAGGATGTCGGCGAGGAACAAAGTATCCGCAACGAACATGCTTGTCGTCCCGGTAGTACTCTATTCATTTGGAGCAGTTCCATGGACGAAGAACGAGCTCAGATCCCTTGATATCGGGATAAGAAAGGTTATGCACATGAACAAAAGCATGCATCTTAAGTCTTCTGTTCCGCGACTGTACATCTCACGCCGTCAAGGTGGTCGCGGAATATTGAGCCTTGAATGTCTTTACCACAGGATTATTTTGGGTACAGCACATAGAGTTGCAAATGGAAAAGACCCTCTTCTTAAAATGGTCAGGAATCACGAAGAAGTGGGCAAAGGAGCGTTTCTTTCCAAACAGCGGAGGAGGCTGCTGAAACACTCGGACTTAACTTCAGTATTAGGGGTGAGTAGAATGCATCAAATCACAGGAGAAAAACTTTCGTGAACTGCTCCTCGATAAGAGGATGCACGGTATCTTCCACAGAACTGTGAAGGATCAGTCAATGCCTTGTGAGCTAACGTTTGCTTTCCTTAAATCGCCCGGATTAAAGTGTGGTACGGAGCGTTTCTTTTTGGTATGCCAAGATGGTGTCATTTCCACCGTAACATACCGTCGCCACATTTTGAGCCAAGACATTCCTGATGATAGCTGCAGGGTGTGCTATGCACACCCCGAGCATTTAGCTCACATACTATCTAGTTGTTCAACTCATGCGGAAACGACCTACCTTCAAAGGCACAATGCGGCGCTAAGAGTGCTTTATTACCATCTCTGTCACTCTTACGGCATTAACCTTAATATCGCTCCTTTAAATGCTCCTAGGTAAATCGAGTCAATTGTCGAGAATGGGAAATGCCGCATATACTGGAACCTTATATTCTCGACTATTGTTTCTGTTTCTCACTCGAGGCCTGACATGGTTCTTCTTGACTTCGAGAAGCGAGCCATGTTCGTTATCGAATTTTCGGCACCAGCTGACAAAAAAATCATAGCCAAGGAGAATGAAAAGAAAGAGAGGTATCGAGAACTTATAAGGGAGTTGCAACGATTGTACCCGGAATATTCTGTAAAACTAATTGTCCTTATCATTGTCGCTCTTGGGGGTGCCAAGCTTTCACTCGCTAATGGCCTAAAAGGCATCTCTACGTGTCAACAATATGCGAAAACATTTGCGCGAAAAATGCAGAAGGCCGTAGTCTTTGGGTCGCTCCGTGTTCTTAGGGTGCACGAGACTTCTGCTGGATCGTCGTATTGATTCCGTTACAGACTGTAACCACCTATCTCACGGTCGTGAGACATGGTTGTGGCTGAAATTTTACCGCGATTTCGCTGGGAGCGGGTGCAATTTTTCAGATTAGCACCCGTTCCCGGCGAAATCCTGCGGCTGTCCTTATGACAAATTATTAATTATATATGTGTGTGTGTGTTGCTCTTGGTTATATCAAAGAAGACGTAGCATTGTCATTTATGGAAAATGCATGTTCCATTTCGCTCGTGTTATGATAGTAATTAATGTGACGAGGAGCAAGTTGAGGTTTCGTTAGAAAAGGAAACGCGAGAGTAATTGTTTCAAACCATTATTTACAAGTGGTTGGAAAAAATTTAATTAGGTTTACTAAATACTGCGTCACTCGTATGCGATTAACTTACTAATGAATCTTTTACACAGTTTGCATAAATAAGTTAATTTAGTAATATGAAAAACATAATAACAATAAGCTAAATTAACCCTAAACGGGCGCACTTCCTGTATGTAACGCAAAGGGCACACAGGGTCAGGTGGATCCACTACCAACTTCGACTGTTTATTGCAACCAGAGGTTAAACTTTTTCTCGCTGTAAATATTAATGTATTTTGTTTAATTCTTTTAAATTAAAAGTAGATATTTTAAAAATAAATATAAATAAACTAAAATATTTTATACAATTAAAATTGGTAGATCAAGTTAAAAATGCCGTTTTTGACACAAAATCCGATAACTTTTTCCATTTTTATTATTTTTGCATGAAAATCGACCTGCATTTTCTTGTAATAATGCACTTTGACACAAAAATAAATGTAATAGTTTAAGCTTTAAAAAAGGTATCAATTTGAGCTGAAAGGTGATTTTTTTAAATTGTCATTACATTTCTCATCATTTTTTTATTCTGTGTCCTTTATTTTGTCGTTTGAATGGGAAATATTGCCAAAAAAATTCCCTGGGTCATCTAGACCCGTAGTACCGGTTGAGGGTTCAATTTAAAGATTCGTCGCAAGGAATTGAAGTATATATAGTTGAATCGCGTCTACTCCAAATAATTGATGGTTGAATTTCTTACGAGTTTAAAATTAGCGGAAATGATTAGACTATTTCCACCGCGTATAAACGTGATTGAAGCAGTTATGTGGCATGCTCAAATTACACTTAAAATTACTTAATTATTCCTGATATAAATGACACACACGGAAAATGATGTACGGTAAATTCGAGTACCGTACGTAATTCTGGTGTTGATTCTAGGAATTGGATGAATTTCCTGCGAAGACGTTCTGGGTTGCGGTAATAATTTACGCACGGAGATACATGTTCGCAAATTGTCCTGGGTATGAGCTCTTATACGTAATGTCCAATTAACGAGTTAAGTGAGTGCATCACAGCACAAAATGCATCGTTCCATCCTTTTAAACGGGTTTCATGTAACCGTCAAATCTTTTTCTCAATTTAAATCTGTCAGAACACAACTGTAGAATTGGAAAACAAAAAATGTCAAACAGCTACTATCTGCAGTTTCTAACAGATTAGTATTATTAGGGTCATTTAAGAAACAAGTAGAAAAATGTATCTAATGGCTATTGGATAATTAACTATTCCAGAAAATGATCAAATAGATTTTTCTAGAAGTCCTGTTTCATGGATCATATATAGATGTCTGAAGTATCAATTATGTATACCAGAATAGCAATCTAAATTTGATAAAATTAAGATAAGTGTGGAACTAGAAAGCAGATAGTGACCCTCGTTAAATCAATGGTCATGTATACAAAGGCCAGGCAAGATTCATGAATAGGTGTACATATAATGTATATGTATATATCGGCATGAAGCGGGAGGTGTCTGAAAATAGAACAAAGATAACTAAGTTAAAATGGAATAAATCAATTTGAACGAAGATAAAACAGCATGCCAATGCGATGGTTACCCTTTAAGGTGAATGCTATTGGCACGTCAATGCGGATCACCTTGTCTCACTTCCGGTTTCTTTTTATTCTTTTACAGAGGCTTCAGCGTTAGCGTCTGCGGTCGTCAACACATCTTCAAGCCGGTTTCCGTCCAGGCTATGTGGTAAGTTACCTCTCTTTGATACCCCTTTTATTTTGTTCATTTTTTTCTGACAAGGATCAGATAAAGTAAAATTACAAAAAATTACATTGCATCAGGTGTTGAATGAGTAAAATAATGGGACATTTCCACACCTTCTTGTAAAGATTCCGCCTTGGACTCTGTCACTGTCAGGGATTTAGCTGTTGATTTTATTTTTAGTATTACAAAACTTCAGAATACTCTCTACACGGAGAGAAATTTCGAGAGATTAATTCACGGAACTGCTCTTTGATTTTATTCGCACTTTAACGCAAGAACGAAAATCTCTCCGTGCACATTTGCAAAAATAGTTTTATTATCTACTTTTAGGAAACTAATTACTAAAAAAATGATTTAAGTTTTGGCGTTGAATTTCATACATAATTGGAAGAACCAAATGAATAATTTCATGATGGCCACTGAGCCGAGAAACTGGAAAATGATGTACCTGAAATTCTGAACGTTTAAATGAACGAAATGCATTTTCCCAATTTTATTTTATCTCGAAATATTGCTTCCAATAAAGATGAAAAAAAGCATCGTAAGTTGTTTTGATAATATAGTTCTACTTTCAATGTAATGAAGCACTACTTTTGTATTGTTTCAAATTTAAAATACTATAAATAAAAAATTCCGTTCATTTAAACGTTGAGAACTTCAAACACTTCAGGAAAAGACGGTAATAATTTTATTATTTGACCGGGTCTTATCTCTGATAATCCAAATGCGTTGCTAATATTAGTGGGTGGATCAGACAATTTTAGTGAACTAGAAGCCATGTTCGAGAATATGTTGAGAATTTAAGTATTCAAAATTCTATTAAATTTGACTTGCCACCACTCCATCTTCTAACGCTTTCTTTTCCCAGGTTTTTTTTTGTTGCTGTCAGAAAACACCAACAATATGGTTATCCATGAAAATGTCAAATATGTATGTATTTCTGTAGGTATATGTACGCTGTGACTACCCGTTTCCCGGTCGTCAGACGTGGCCATAGGCGTGATTTACCGCAGTTATACTAGGTATGGGTGTCATTTTTAAATGGTAGTTGCTTTCAGTGAGACCCTGCGGTCAAACCATTTTTTTAAATGATATATATATATAATTTTAAAAAAGGTTATTAATAACCAACGGATGGTCCTATTGGGAGAAACTGTCATCTACAAATGTCACCGGCTCCCCGCTGAGCCGCGGTACATCACACTTATGACATCTCACGGCCGTGAGATGGGTGGTCGCAAGACACGATAAAATCACAATGACAGGCCGGCGAAACCCTCGTATGTCTTGAGGGCACGAAGCGTTCCAAGGATGCTAGCTTTTTGAATCCATCTCGCAAGTGCCTTGGCATATTTTTAACGCGCTAGTATGGCCATAAGGTTACAAGCCAGTGATAGCTTTGCACCTCCGAGAGCACCGATTGCAAGGATAATTACTTTAACCAAATATTTTTGGTACAGTCGTTGCAGCTCCCTTTTGAGGTCTTGACATCTCTCCTCCTGGCACTTCTCCTTGGTAATGATGTTTTAATGGGCCGGAGCCTAGAATTCGATCACGAATATAGTTCGTTTCTCGAAGTCTTGAAGAACGATGTCAGACCTCGAGTGTGCAACACAGACGGTCGTTCGAAAATTGTAGTTCCAGAACATTTGGCACTTTTCGTTTCGGGCATTTCACTCTATCTCCCTCGGAGCATTCGGTAGGGCAGGATCGCGGCCAACACCGTAAGAGCGACAAAGATGGTAATAAAGCACTCTTGGGCCGCATTCTAAGTACTCAGGGTGTGCATGACACGCTCTGCACCTATCGCTGGGAACTTCTTGACATAAGATGCGGTCGCGGTATACTAATGTAGAAATTAAACTGTCCTAGAACTCGAAAATGAAACCCTCTGTACCTGAATTTAGTCCTGATGATTTGAGAAAAGCAAAAGTTTGCTCTTCTGAGAAGTACTGTTCTTATACATTTCTGTAAAAGTTTATGTGCATTTTCTTGTCAAGTATCTCTCGGTGGAATTTTGCAACCTCTGCTTTCTTCACTTCGGCTTTTAGAAAATAAGCATCTAGATGGAGTAACATATACACACACATACCTTCCTGCTAGCCAAGTCCGTACGTTTTGAGTCGGCCATTTACATATATGCCGTAGGAATTCAAAGGATTCAGGCATTCAGTCGACCGCCTGGATGCTCAGAAGAATTTGGGACGACATCTATGCCTGACGTCCAAGTGCCTGGTTTACCTAGACATTCAGAACAATGCTTAGCGATTTCTCTAATAATAAATAAAAACGTGAGTAACCAAATACACCTGAATCTTGGTTTAGCCAAAATGCCTGGTTGTGTCTAAAAGAAGCATTGTTACTAAATCGTGGGAATCTAAACGTAAACAGGGCCACTTGAACCGTTTCCAATTGGTATGCATAATATTGCGCAAAACACTCGACTGAGTGCTCGCGCACTGTGGACCTTCCGAGGCGAGAGTCGCAACCGTCCCTCGCCCCTTGAGCTGATAAACTGCGTGAGCTAGCAGTTCTAAGAATTACTAAACAGCGAGCGGCTAAACCGAGAGTTGGTGGTAATCTTAAAATTTTTAAAAACTTTATATTATTAAATAATTAAATTATGAATTTATAAGTAACTTTAATAATAATTATGGGTACAAGAATTATTTTTGTAATTTTTGTTAGTAAATTCCTAAATTAACCATTTAAAATGCTTTATTTAAATTCTAAAAAAACTTTCTTTGTGAAATTTAATCAATTTCATGATTTCAAATTTTCTGTGCGTAAATACGTCTATTTTTTGTTGTGATATTAACTAAATTGTACAATAGATGCGTTCAGAGTTCAAATGAAATGATGTATGTTAAATGGGGAATCCAGCCATTAACTTATTTTTCTGACCGAATTACAACATACAAATTAAATTAAATTAAATTAAATTGAAAAGACTTTTTAAATATACGATGGAACTTTGGTTGAATGAGTCCGGATTTACTGCTTGCGAGAAATGTTGCCACGGTTGTTTCGGGCTGTAAGTGTAGGGCCTCTGGGACGAGAGGTGTTTACACTAGGGTGGCCCAAAAATACATTGCAAATTTTTTTTCATTCTAGAGGGGCAGCCCCATTTGATTAACTTGAGAAAATTTGGAATTTTCGAAAAATTGAACTCATGCTCCAGGGTTTCATCGAAACGTACCAATTTTTTATTGATTAATGAAAAGTGTCTACGAAATTAAACCATACTAATAGCTTTTATCTTTAACCCACCGTGACCTTCCTTGCAGCGTCCCAAATATCACCCAAAAACAAAAAAACTACATTCTTATGTATTTTTCATTTTAATTAATTTCTGTCGCCTTTTTCATACAAATAATTACTAGTGGACAATTTAATATTTTTCATGATATTCTAAACAATTTTTAATTGTTTAAATAAATGTAACTTATTTAAACGATTATTTATTCCCAAAAAATGTAAAAAATCATCGTATTTTCTGATTAAAATGTAATACTCGGTCACTGTATGTAGGAGTACCATTTTTTAAAAATATCATGTAGTTATTTAACCAAATAATTATTATTTAGTTACAAAATTTCTAAAAATTGAGTCAGAGATGTCCATTTTTTCTTAAATTGGTATCTTATGCTACTTTTTGTTGAATAGTTACAAAGTTTTGATAGATTTCTTCTAAGTTTTAACAAATCTCCATTTGCTTAAACAAATTTTATTTGCTCAAGCAGTTTTTTTCGATAACTTTAAAAAATAAAATAAAATAGAATACAATTATTTTTCTGAATGTATAGTGTATAGAAAAAATATATTAGCCATTTTTAATTGTTTAAACAATTATTTTTAAAAAATGTTTTTAAAATTGTATTTCCTGAATTAAAAATAATATGGAATAATTTCGAGTAAGAGTAAATTCTGTTAAAAACGTTATGTCATTGTTTAAACAATTTTTATTCATTTAAGCAGTTTTCTATTTAAAAACGTAGATCAATAATATAAAATATAACACATAGAATTATTTTCATAAATATATATTTATATATATATTTTTTTTTGTGGCTTCCAGTATGTCAACTTGATATTCATAAAATACTTTTAAATTCTATAATAAAATATAATCTACTGTCGGCGAGAAAATTCGAGTCCTCTGGCTTTGACGTTGAAGAAGTAAGTGCAAAAATGATAGCTTAATAAAAGAGGGATCATTTTAAGGGTGCAAGTGCTGTACGTTTATGAGACGAAAAGTAATATTAAAAAAAATGTGTAGAGCACAGATCTGAAAATCTGATGGAAAGTAAGTGAACTTTGAAGCATAGTTTTTTATTGACAAAATAATAGGGAAACTCTTAAAAAATCATGGTGGTACTGTAAATATTTCTGAAGAGATTGTCGTAAAAAACTTTGCAAAATATAAATAATTGTTCGTTTTTCGTAAATAAATATGCAACTAAACTATCTTCGGTTTTAATGAAGATAATGGAGTGCTTTAAATTATTTATATTTTGAAAAATGTTCAACGGCAATCTGTTCATAAATGTTTAAAGTACCGTCATGCATTTTCTCAGATTTTGCCTATTATTTTTTCTAAAAACACTATGTTCCAAAGTTCACTGTCTTTAAAATCAACTTTTCATTACGCTATCTTTTTTTTCACTTACATTTTCACCGTCAAAGCCAAAGGACTCGAATTCTCTCGCCGATAAATCCATTTTATATGCAGTCTACACTGAAAAAAAGATTAGTTAGGGCAACTAATAAAATCTTTAGGACGAGTAGTTGCCGTTACTATCTAATTAGGTAGGCTAACTACTTTGGTTTGCCACAATGACTCACAGTGGGAGGAAATGCACTTTTTTCGTTTAAAAACGTCCAGAGCCTTTTGTCTCTTCTACTTGTTTATTAATAATTTTTTCACTCAAAGTATGGAAAAACTGTAATTTTTTGCATAACAATTTTTTACGCTTTAATAACTGATTAAGTACACTTTATATCGTCTTAAATGAATGTTTAGGGACTCATGCAATGAAAATAATTTGCTCATTAGTCCATTTATTTGTCATAAACAAATGTTATGAACAAATTAACAAATAGTCTTATTATCGGTAAAACAAATTTTCTGTTTACTAAAAGTGCATCATATTAATGTGGGACTGATATATAATTACAAGAATAATTTAAAAGCTTATAATACCATTCTTAGAAACAATTCTTATGGCAAAATATTAAAATTTAAGATTTTTTCAAATTATAATTTCCTTAGTCGCCAGAACGACTTCAGGTATTTCTTAAAATAATAAATATTTGACAAAATATTGGAATTTGTTTATCTAAATTGTTTATAAGGATTTAAGTTCTTATATTTTGCTAAGTATTAAAAAAGATACATTTTTCATGAATAGCAGTAGCCATTCTAGCGATTAAAGAAAATTAAAATTTGATAAAGCCTTAAATTTGAATATTTTATCACGAGAATTATTTATAACAATTATTATTGTTCACTTTTCTAATATTTTTGTGACTAGCAGTCATTCATCCAATAGCTTAAAACATTTCCAGTGCAAAAATAAAAAAAATCCTATGCGAAAGGGCCAACATTTTTAATTTGTTTATCTAATTTGTTTATAAAAATGTAAATTATTATATTTTATCAAATATTATTAAATATTTATTATTTTAAGAAATACCTGAAGTCGTTCTGGCGATTGTAGGAAATTATAATTTGAAAAAATCTGGAATTTTTAATATTTTGCCACAAGAATTGTTTATAACAATTGTTATTATAAACTTTAAAATTATTCTTTTAATTATATATCATTTCTACATTAATATGAAGCATT
>NC_046664.1:99114621-99121231 GCF_010883055.1 Belonocnema kinseyi
AATTATAATAAAGTAAATTCAAAAATAAGTAAATAATTACCTTCGAAACCTGTGAAATTATGAACGTAAATGAAGACTTTTCAAATATATGATGACATTAAATCATTATTTTTATTAGTTTGTAAAAGTGTGTTTCATTAATTAGATGAGCATGAACATAAAAATAAAGTTTTATTTAGACATTTAATGCATTTTAATACTTTATAGTTGGTTTCCTGTAATTGTCTTACTGATTTGATTCAGTGAACCATTTCTCATTGATTCGAATTTAGAGAGTACTTAAAGCATACTTGATTGAAGGTTTATATTTTTTCATTTTTGGCGATGCGGTTGAAGTTAAGAATGTCTAAAAATAAATAAATATTTTATTGATGTAGAAACAGTGCAAATAATATTTATTCATTTATATTACAAATAATAGATTACTGAAAGCTTATAATGCTATATTTCAAATTTTAGTTTGAACAATATTTGTAGATAAAATAGTATTGGAAAAAAATATTTCGTTCAGTTAAATGTTCAGAGCTTCAGGTACATTTGTTGGTGCACCTTACAAAATTTTTAATTTGAAGACCCGGAAAATGATATAGCGTTTTATTATATTTACTTCCACTGTATTTTGTTCATGAAGTTTGCTGCTTATTATCTTGTACTATTAAAAACGAACGGATACGCGTTCCGCGATTAAAGCACCATTGACATTATAATGACTCGTTTGTATAATTTATTCTATACTGTCATTGCTCTTTGATGCAATTTTGAACTCGAGGACGACCCGCAAGAGAAACGGATTAAATATTTTTCACGTGGGTCGAAGCTAATTGGTCTGTCCTACCTGCACTTTCTTAAACACAACTTCTTCCGGGTTTCGATTTTTTCAATTCGGGTGAAATCGTCCCCTACCCACGCGTTTTATTATGATATTGCATGATTTTATGCCTGCTAAAAAAGTTGACTCGAGTTGGAAGCAGTTAAATATTATAAATAACAGGTGTCCGTCTTGAAAGTGCTAGAATAGAAAACTTCTGCTAGAAGCATTTATCATAAAAAATAAGACATTTGCCAAATTAATTTTTCATACCATCACGTTTGAACCGAAATGAATAGTTATTGTTTCATTGAATATTCATTTTAATCAATAGCATCTGCTTTTAAACGTGGGCGATAGTGCCACCCATTCGAGCAACCATTGATTGAATAGCGTTTTTTCAGTGTAATTTTGTAATCGCTGATGTTTGAATCTATGAGAACCAAGATTGTATTATTCGGGATTTTTGGAAGCAGACTGATGTTATTTTGATTTGACTTTCGCGGGAAACGGCCGTTGGCGCGAGTCTATTGGCTCGTGTAAAATTTAGTAACGGTCTCAAAGCTAAAGCTCCGTCGTCGTGGATCTATTTTTAGCAAAATCTCCTGGACTCGCAGAACACAAGGGTGGAACAAATACGACCGTCGACCACGGTACCAATGCCCGCGCCATTTATGGGCGCTACCCGCGGCCCTGTCATTGCCAAATTTTGCCAGAAAAGCGGTTCTGTTGAAGCTTATTTTAAATATTTTGCATTCACTGTTCTGCTTCACAAAGTTTATTACGTCATATTTTATCCGTGGAGATTATAAAATTAATCAATCATCTTGGCGTCAATGTTTTTGCCTTTTCTCTGATTTTCATTAAACGAAATTGCGTTCGACACTATAAAGTATAAAATGATAAAGATGAATGAGTTTCGTCATTAAATGTTTTTTCTAAAATATTAATTAATAGCATATTCAAATTATGTTATTATTGCGACGTAACGCTTACTGGGACTTCTACCTTATTGCTAATCAAAATTTATTTCTATTTCCTAAAATTTATCTTAAATCCTTTTTGCTTTATTCAACATCATAAGTTTAACTTTCATTTGTTTATCGGCCTTTTTCTGCCTTAAAATGTTTAAACTAGTTGGATGCATATACAGAATAATATTTGTATCTAAAAGCATTTCAATATTGACTCTAATCAAGCGGAAATTACGAATACTAAATTGAGATCATTACGACATAGTTCCCGATTGCATTGGAGCAACCTAGGAAGATCGATGCTATGCATACCTGGAACAACGATTCTAATTGATTCGACGTGCTACCTTTGAAGGATTCAATTTTACAACCAGGCTATTTCGCACACGCAATATTCCAAAGTTACCCAGGCAGACCTGTCCTATTTAATAACACATCGATATTAAATACAGCAATTATAATATTATCTTTCGTATATTAAAAAGCTATTTAAGAAAATGATCATGTATCAAATTATCTATAAACTCTGCTAAGTTTGATTAAAATCTGTGATGAGATACAACAAAAGACGGGAATAATGAATAATAAAAGATTAACTGAAGACTATCAAAGTACCAAAAAAGGGTTCAAATTAATTTGCAAAGTCAACGCTCAGGATCTTGGGAAGGAACGCGTAGGTGGAGAGCTCTCTATTTGTGGGCTGCAGGTTTATGATTTTTTAAACTTAATAACCAATTGCATGCCTTTAGACTTGTTAGGCTTAATTACAAGAAAATTGCACGTTCATAGGTGATTTTTTTCCGACAGAAACCTTATTGTTCAGCAAGTCGATTACCATAGTGGGTCTTAACGGATTTCTTGTATAATTTATCGGTTAACCTTTCATACCGCTCGCTTAAAGCAGTATTTGTTCCGAATTGTTAAAGCGAATAAATCAAACTGCGATCCACATGCAAAATGTTTTATTCAGACGGAGAGACAAGATGAAATCTCAGGGCAGCCATCGATTGACCTCATTCGCAGATATTTTCGGTCCTTGACACTAAACTGAAGACAGTGAATATCAGCGGAGAAGTTAATCAACTCATGAGCACGTTGCTAATTAGTCCACGAGCCCTAATTATGGTAGTCAGGATTAATTAATGCGTGTAATCCAATTAACGGGTCAACGTGTCGTGGGCCTGGAAACGATTGTACGCTGGGATTCAGTTGGATTATTTATAATGACGCTTGTGTACACGTAGAAAAATAGATATTGAAAAACAAATATTAAAAACTTTGATATTTAACCATAATATATAGGTATTACGGCATAATATCTAATTTCTTCTATTCAACATACAGAATACTAAAGGCCAATATCTGTTTATATTGAAAGTATAAAATGTGTCATATTAACAGTTAATATCTAAGATATTAAAAAAGCTAAATTTTATCGGAGCAAGGTCACTGACGTGTGGCGTGGCGACAAAAGATTTTAACCTCGCTTTTTCTGTATCTTGAGCTTTCATCGTGTGTATTGTGGTTTTTCGTATATCTATTTTACTATAAGTTTTGGTAGAAAATGGATCAAATGTTTTTGGATATGTTATAATAGCATAATAATGCAAAAAGGCGAATGCTTGAGGATTCGGATTTTTAAAACAGAGGAAGGACTACGATATTAACATTCTTTTGCATTTGATAGAAAATGGCATGCTTCACAGGTAATTGTTGCACAATTAAAAAATATTTCTGAAATATCTTAGATTCTGCCCTTTAATATCTTGGATATTGTCAGTTAAAATCTTCTTTTTAATACCTACAGATGCTCTTCTTCAGCATCTAGATTTCTGTCCCATAGTTAAATTGCTAAGATATTACCTATTAATATCTAGATAGTCTGTGCTAACATATATTTCTCTCCGTGTAGCTTGCGAGTTTACATGAGATACTTACATATGCAGCCACGTTATCATTACACTGATTATGTCACGGGACTTTTGTTACGTATTCTGATATTGGTATTTGTTTTTAGTTAATGAGAAATGCAGTAATTGTAGATAAATTCGAACCAGTGTACCACTATTGCAAAATTGTTATAACTCAAATAATAATAATGTTAACAAACCAAACCAGACATAAGAGATTTTTATTTATAAAAACGAACGGTCAATCGCTATGTCTTCTAGTTTGAAATTTTTCAGTTCCAAGAACTTTCAAATGCAATTCGCGCGATTTTGATCATTAATTTTATGTGATTTTTCATTTTTGTAATTTTAAGTTCAAAAGTATTAAAAATTATAATTATTTCACGTTTGAATCAAGTTTTGAAGAAGTTAAATGTTTTCCTTATATTGAAAGATATTTTCAAACATTCTGAATTAATTGTTGAGAATATATTCCTCGTACACGCGGACTGAAAGTTGTGCATCCTTGCGGGAATAATACGAAGTTTAAAAGTTTCATTTTGTAAATACCATAAATGCATCATGAAATTCGCTAAAAGAGTTCTAAAAGATAGAAATTTGGTTCAAATGTCTAGAAATAAGACGATTATAGGGCTGAAATTCAGTCGTTA
The DNA here is from genome assembly GCF_010883055.1 of Belonocnema kinseyi. Lineage (NCBI taxonomy): Eukaryota > Metazoa > Arthropoda > Insecta > Hymenoptera > Cynipidae > Belonocnema > Belonocnema kinseyi. Next base: position 99,118,964 of record NC_046664.1, read on the forward strand.
AAAAGACTGAAAATGAGCTGCAAGTCAGAGAATGGGCTGAAATTTAGTCCTTCGATGGACTATTTTTCGATTGAAAAGCAGAATATGGACTTAAATTAAGACCTAATCTGAATTTAAAAATCAGCTGTCAAGATTGCTTAAATTTAGTCTAAATTAAAAATAAAATTCAAGGCAAGGATAGGCTAGAACAAGACAACAAATTTATTAATACGGAAATTTAAAAACAATTTCTCTGTTTAAAATAAGTATATTTCAATATAAATGGTTTAAAAATAAATTGGAATTTATATATAAACCATTTTTACTCAAATATATTTATTTTATACAAAGAAATTGTTTTATATTTGCGTATTAATAAACAAACTTTTTTGGTCGTATTCTTTTGTTTTTGAAGAGTTGGAAGCTCAAAGGACGAACAAACATAAGTACACACTGTATTTATTAGATGAAAATATATTATCTGTTTTGATTAACTGCAGCTATTGCACGTGTCACATTACTCGACTCTTGTCGCATCACGAATTTTATGCAAATTATGCAAATGGCGTCGCATAGAGCACGTCGCGAGTGAGACGCTATAATTTAAAACTATCGAGGACTGAAAAATAACTTCATTGCAGTATTTTTTACAGTTCAAAGTATCTTCATGCACAGTAGGACAAAATAAAATTACAAAGTTTGAAATAAGTTATAGAACGCAATTTTTAATTGATTTATATTTTGTTAAAAAATTTTATAATTGAATTTAGAAATGATATGCGTAACGACTTTTCAATTGTTATTTAAAAAGTTTTATTTTAATCCAAATATCAAACAAATGTTGCCCGAATCTTTATCAAATCAGGCAGGGCCCTACACTTGAAATTGCAGAATCTTTCGACGGTGAAATATGTTGTTTTTTAGAGGAAATAAGGCGATACGTATTTTCCCGATTTGCGGATAGAATTTTTTTCCAAGAAGTTATGCGTATTTGAATTTTGTGCTTTGTTTTTCAAAAAACCCGAACTTCTACTTTGATAATGAAGATATCTTGTAAGTTTGATGCTTGCTCAATAACTTTCGTAGCCAGGAATTTCGGGAAAACCCCACCTTTTTTATTTTTCTAAATATTATTTAAAAGTTTTTACTAATAAAAGAAAGGCATTTTAGCAGCATCATGCGGGCTAACCCATTTTTAGACCGGGACCATTTCCCCCCCTTAAAAATATAGTTTTTGATTTTTTTTTGTAAACTATGAAAAATATCTCACAAGAACAAGAGACGTTTTTCACAGAACTTTTTTAGACTTTCAAACTTTTATCTTAACATTTTTTCATATCTGTCATTGTTTCGAAGAAAAAGTATAAAATTCGTTTGTAAAAAAAAAGAATTCTCTTGGCTACAAAACTTAATTAACAAGCATCAAACTTACAAGATATCTTCATTTTCAAAGTACAAGTTAAAAAATTTAAAGGTGGGTTTTTAGAGAAAATCTAATTTTAATTTGTTTAGAAAAACCGTTGCCATTTTGTTGATTTTGAACCGTTTCTTAATTTTTCCAGCGGATTTTGAAAGAAGGCGATGAAAGTTATTAGAATCAAAAAGAAAATAATAAATATCTCAATTAGGCCGAAAGTTCCAAGAAGTTATGCGTATTTGAATTTTGTGCTTTGTTTTTCAAAAATTCTGTTTGGAAATCGGAAAAATAAGTATCGCCTAATATTCTCTAAAAAACAACATATTTCGCCCTCGGGAGATTCTGAAATCTCAAGTGTAGGGCCCTGTCTGATTTGAAATGGATTCAGTTATATTATTTTTTAAAGAAATTATAATATTAAATAGTGAGCATTATCAATTATACGTTTCTAAACTAATATTTTGGCGATAAAATTACTTGATTTTATCGACACGGTGGTACTTGATCACGATACTATTGGTTAATTTCGAGGTTAATTTCGTTAAAAAAATTATATAAAAAAAACATATTGTGGGCATCTATCTAAAGGCAGACAAAAATTGCTTATTTTCCTCATATTCCGTAAATTATATTGCAGACATTTTTAGTTATTTTTGTATAAAATTTACATAGAATATTATGATACAGTTCTTTTGTTTATATAAATTTTTTATATTGTTAAAAAATGATATTGAATGACACATTGTTATGATCTACTACACCTTGTGGGTAAATTCGAATAATTGTGGGTCCGGATGCAATAAGGGCACATAAAATTTTTTCGTGCGAAAACGAAGTCCCCTGGAGGCTTTAGAAAAAATTTTCGAATTTTA
>NC_046664.1:99121331-99122740 GCF_010883055.1 Belonocnema kinseyi
AAAATTAAAATTCGAAAATTTTTTCTAAAGCCTCCAGGGGACTTCGTTTTCGCACGAAAAAATTTTATGTGCCCTTATTGCATCCGGACCCACAATTGCTCATTTTAAAGTAATATTTTGATAATAAAATTTCTTAATTTAATGCATAAGTTGTAGTAGATCATAGTAGTATAATTACATCACAAGTAGTATCCGACATGTCTTTACGGTGAGATCAATGCTTGCGAACATTAAGCTCCATGTGAGCACCTGTCGAATCGAACGGGTGACATACGATATTTTACGTGAAATCAGCGTTTTATCAGATTGTAAGGCCGGCTGGAAAGTAAGTTGTGATGTTTATAACATTTTTGGTTGTGAAAACATACGACCGACATGATAGTCATCTGCTTGGCTGTGATTAATAATCTGTATCGCGCGAAATTTGAAATGGTTTAGTCCGAGCTAGAGTATTATGGCAACGGCGATTTTTCAAGCTCAGCCTAGAGAGCAGCACCACGAGTGGAGATATACCTTGAACTAGAGCTTCACGAGAGCGAGACGACACGAGATTTTACTTAACTCTCGATCTCGATCTCGTGAGAGATCGAAAAATAGACACTCGTTTCGATCTCGAAGCAAGAAAGTCTTGTCTCGAATCGAGACTCGACGAGAATCTTTTTTTTTAGTGTGTTATAAACATTATTGTATCGATTCTCAGAATTATGGTTTTTATTATACAAGCAAAATCAAACAATTTCCATGCAAATGACTAATAACTCCCTTAAATATTAGGATTCTGGACTGTAATTATGTTACGTTTATCTTTTTGTTCTTCTTCTCTTTCATTTGTGAATGTATAGTATGCGAGCAATCGAGAGAGAAAGGGAGAGAGAAGGATCTGTATGATATTATTATATTCATCACACACTAAATAGTAATTATTCATCCCACGCGCGATAAACTGTTTTCAATACTAAACGAAGCAGACGATCTGTAGTTCAGCGCTATAGGTGAAAAAACATGTCCGGAAGAATCGTGCACTAATCCAAATAGTTTAACCGTAAAACAGAAGCGCCACAGTTCACAGCAGACTATCGTTCATTGATGAGAGAACACGAATATATCTATTATGCGCTGTACACTGAGAACTGGGGCTATTTGAATAGCCAATGGGAAGTTGGCGGGCACTTTTAAATACGGAAATACATACTTTGTTATTTTTCATCAGCATTCTGATTAAAATAAATATTTCGTTATTAGAAAAATTTAGTATAATCATCTTATTAAAGTTGTGCCTGCAGGCACATTCTAATAAAAAATTATGTATAAACTATTTATATTAACTAAAATCATGTAATGTTAGCAAACATTAACTGTGTGTGTGTGTGTGTGTGTGTGTGTGTGTGTGTGTGTGTGTGTGTGTGTGT
>NC_046664.1:99122840-99123953 GCF_010883055.1 Belonocnema kinseyi
TACCAGCGTGACCTATCGATGGCCTGGATTGATTATCGGAAAGCTTACGATTCTACATCCCATAGACTTATCATCTGTCTTTTGGAAATCTTAAAGGTTCATTCTCAAATAGTTGGGTGCATAGACAGATTGATGCCGCTTTGGAAAGCCAGATTTACTATCTCATATGGCAAAAATCGTGTGACAACTAACAAGGTCACGTTTCAGAGAGGTGTCTTTCAGGGCGACACCATGAGCCCACTCTTCTTTTGCCTTACATTATTGCTACTATCTCTAGCACTGCGCCATTCCGACGGGTACTTGTGCGGCAAACCTGCAGATCGAAAGTACAAGGTCACTCACGTATTTTACATGGACGATCTTAAGATCTATGCTAAAAACAGAGAGCAACTGCATCTAGCTCTGGGGATTGTCGAACGATATACTAAGGAAATTGGAATGGAATTTGGGTTAGACAAATGCGCCAAGGTTTATTTGAAGCGAGGAAAACTTAATGACATCCCTGAGGATCCTGAGCTCGTTGATAGAAGCGCCATACGACATCTTTGCGCTGGAGAGACTTACACATACCTGGGCGTGCCACAGAGCTGCATTCAGGATGTGACGTCTATAAAGGATACTCTCCGAAGCAGATACAAACGTCTCATCCGACAGATTTGGTCTTCCGCACTGTCGGCGAGGAACAAAGTATCTGCAACGAACATGCTTGCCGTCCCGGTACTACTCTATTCATTTAGGGTAGTTCCATGGACGAAGAACGAGCTCAGATCTCTTGATATTGGGACAAGAATGGTTATGCACATGAACAAAAGCATGCATCTTAAGTCTTCCGTTCCACGACTGTACATCTCACGCCGTCAAGGGGGTCGCGGAATATTGAGTCTTGAATGTCTTCACAACAGGATTATTCTGTGTACAGCACGTAGAGTTGGAAATGGAAGAGACCCTCTTCTTAAAATGGTCAGGAATCTCGAAGAAGTGGGCAAAGGGGCATTTCTATACAAAGCAGCAGAGGAGGCTGCTGAAACAGGCGGACTTGACTTCAGTATTAGGGGTGAGCAAAATGCATCAAATCTAATCTATCTCGAGTACTCACTCCTGAAAGCCCGGATT
>NC_046664.1:99124053-99128170 GCF_010883055.1 Belonocnema kinseyi
CGATAAAAAAAAATACGTGTCTCTTATTTTTCGATGTACTACAACATATTGCAGTTTCATCAAAATCGGTGAGGGACACCTGGGATAGTTTCCTTGTGAGTCCTCATTTTCTTGAGAAAATTATAACATATCCAAAAACATTCAATCCATTTTCCACCAAAACTTATAGAAATTAGTGACATGTCACTATTGAAATCACAGTTATAGCTTACAAGAAAGAAGCAATCATATGAAATCCTATGATTTTATATTACCATTATCTATAAAAAATTATGTATGAATTGCTCCTATACCATATAATTTATCAGGATGGGAAAGAATGCTTTCTGTGTCAAAAATTAGAATCAATATCATTACATAATGTAATCCAGCAGCTTCATTAATTTGACATTAATTAATAGCTTTGGTTCCTTTAATCATGTTCTTAATAATGTTCGTAAATTAAACATGTCGATTAAAAGATATTAACCGGTGCAAGCAACCGTGTGAAGATAAGAAAAATTTTTAAAAATGCAAGCAGAACAGGTGTTCCAGCACCTTTTGATGTCCTTAAGATGCACTGTACAAGTTTATTTTCATTGAAGTTAAAACCGGTTTAGTGGATCGCTCTTTTTAATTTTTCTTTATCATACTTCCATATTATAAAAATATTACTTCGTTACTAAATTGTATGCAAGTGAAACCACACTGCTAGAAAGAGTTTAATTGATGTAATCATACGATCGTAGGTTAGAAAATTGTGAGTACATTCATAATACAATACGTGTACTTCAATCATAAAGAGTACGAAATGCACTTACTGAAATATTGTAAATACAACTTATTCATATTTGAGGTATAAAACGACAATACACGTACTGCTATTATATGGAACGCGTAATCCTATTAAACATTTTTCTAAGCGAATTATCTCTAAAACGTTGTCGTTTATCAATACACTTTGTATGATTGATTTACCCGACTCACTTTGATTTGCTTACCACAAAAGCTTATCTCGCTCGCGCCTGCGTGCCTGTCTTCGTAAGCAACAAGAATTGGATGGTCAGAATCTGTAATAAAATTCTTTAACTGCGCTAATAGCATAAGATTATAAAATTGCTTCCTCTGTAATCGTACAAACATAGTGTAGTACTGATGTTAACGTCTTCCACAAATTATGCGAAAAAATTGAGGAAGACGGAAATCCTTGGGCCTAGTCAGGGATAATCTACCGCACGACTACTGAGAGGCGGCCTGGATTCGACAGACATGATGACATCCTTTGCCAGAGAAATGGCAAAAACTGGATTGCAGGAGAAAGAAGACAGAGATGTCCTCGAGGCAGGTGCATTGATTACTCATGAATGGGATTCGATATTTCCTATATAGTGTAGACTCTACCGTTTTTCTGAGATATTTCCACTAACAGAGTATTGAATATCAATTCCAGAAATATTTCATTTTCTCAGAGAAAACGTTAAATATCTCTAACATAGTAACAGAAAGGTCTTGAATATATATAAAAAAACTACCTTCTCGTGCTCGAACTTCTATTTTGACTGAATTTCGCTCTTAACAACGTCATAAATCACGAAGTCAGTCTCGGAACATCGATCGATCTACCAGTCTTCCCATATTTGTGAATGAACATGAGTCGACCCATCTATATATGCTAAACTAGGCCACGGGATACATGAATATTCCCCAAAATCAATTGACTATATCGACCAAAAATTCAGTCAGAATATTTATTGGTCTCATTTGATCAAATTTTAATACATACAACCTATCAACCTATTTAAACCGTTTTTTTTTCATTTCGTGAGACAAATTATACTCGTAATTGATCATTTATTAGGGATAATCGGTGCATTAAATTAGTAATAAATCCATAATATATGAGTTAGTTCTAAATTATAAAAAATTTCTGTTAGAAACTTCCAACAAATCTATTGGAAATTTATTTCGGAAACGTAATGTAACGCTACAATATATGATGCATTGAAATTTTACAATATCTCATAGAGTTTGCGCTACAATATATTTATTGGAATGCTCTACAGTGACTCCACGAATTACAATACTTACAATACATGTATTACAGTTTCATCGTTCCTGTACCGTATGTTTGCAATTTTACCTAATGCTTATATTATAGAAGTGTTGTAGAATCCCCAACATTTTTATCAGTGTATGAATCCAAAACATCAATTCTCTACCATGAGATTGCGTTCTTCTTTTTTTTTACAGCCATCAATTTTCGTTTTTGTATTCGTTTAAATAACTCAAGAGGCTCAAGCGAAAGAGAATAAGATTTAATGTCATAAAAAGTAATAATTATATTATTGAATCAATTTTAATTGGAGTCAAGTTTTCTTTTATGTAGTTCGACTTAATTTACCCTGCGATGAAGTGAATCGAGTTAAGAGTCATTTACATCATTCCCGGACAGGGGATCAGACAAAAAAGCGAATCCAGCATAATTTATGCGAGGTTCAAGGCGAAATGTTGAGATTTCCAAGTTCGTTCGTGACTTTTCTGCGGTGGCCACTTATCCACATTAAAAGCCACGAGTGCAAATGCACCTACCGCGCGTACAGATATCTTTGTAAGTATCTCGGTTAAAATGTCTGTTCTTTGGGCGGTCAGTATCAAAGGTGGCGATTTTTTTCAAACACTGCTCGTTTATTCGTACCTATCCGATCTCCGGCATCTGTAAAGGCACCCATGAGTCTCTCGTGTGAGCCAGTTTACAAGTGCGTGGACTTCCACCAAAAATGCATCTGGTTTTACCGCACCTCGTTTGTCCAGCAAGATTAATACACTAGCAAGCGACCGTTTTTCGCACATTTTATTTTCAAAGACTATAAAATTCGCATTTTAAATCTTTTTAATGTCGAACACGGAAATATGACGGATAAAAAAAGTTCTTATGATAAAATTTATTTTTTATTTTTCAACATCTCATCTCATTTGATGCTATTTGGTGAAAAACATTCCTGATTTTTTTGAAACATAAAAAAAAGTGTACAGGTAGAGGGAAGTGGCTATCGGGCAGTGGGTCGGGTAATGTAAAATGTCGTAATTATGCCCAAATTTTACGTGATTTTGGCAATTTTATAGTGTTTAAAATATTATGTAAATGCACTTAGGTGACAAATGTTGATTCTTTGTTATTTATTCTATCCTTTGGTACACTTTTTTCCTATTCTCAGTATTCCTTGCACAAATGTATGCGAGCGCAAAAGGTTTGATGAGTAATGTAATTTTATGGAATCAAATTTTATTATCAAATACTGAACATTATCGATTATTGCAAAGTCTGCTATTCGCATTATATCAGTCCTTTTTAACACAGTGTTGAGGTCTAAGTTTAAATCACTATTTTAGAAATTGCAGGCATGTATGTGGAATTTGGGTGTTTAAATAAATGAGGAAGTCGCTTTCCAAATAACAAAAAACTAAGCAAACTGTAGATAATGCATTTTACCTGCGTTCAAGGTAAAGCTCCACGAGAGTTCGAGAGATCTCTCGGTATCGTCGCGTCTGGAAGTCGAAAGTCGACACGATATCGAGACGATAGTCATATAAAATCTCGATCACGAGATCGAGAAAGGATTGCACGAGATATCGATCTCGATGAGTTCTCAAAACTTTTTTTTTGCGTTTTTACACGGCAATACATCCACAATCACGAAATCATTCATAGAATTAAAATTTAATAAGAAATAATTTATTAATAATCTACTGTTATTAGAACTCACCATTATAAATAAAACTAGAAATCTGATAAAAAATTATATATATATATATATATAATTAAAAATTTGTCATAAGAACAACCACAGGATTTCGCCGGGAGCGGGTGCTAATCTGAAAAATTGCACCCGCTTCCAGCGAAATCGCGGTAAAATTTCAGCCACAACCACGTCTCACAACCGTGAGATACGTGGTTACTGTCTGTAAAGGAATCAATACGACGATCCAGCAAAAGCCTCGTGCATCCTAAGAACACGGAGTGACCCAAGGACAACCAACTTCTGCATTTTTCCCGCAAGTGTTCTAGCATATTGTTGACACGCAGGGATGCTTTTTAGGCTATTAGCAAGTGAAAGCTTGGCACCTCCAAGAGCGCCGA
>NC_046664.1:99128270-99137829 GCF_010883055.1 Belonocnema kinseyi
GGCCGATAAAAAAAATACGTGTCTCTTATTTTTCGATGTATTACAACATATTGCAGTTTCATCAAAATCGGTGAGGGACACCTGGGATAGTTTCCTTGTCAGTTACAGGCATTTTTCGTATTAGCGTTGAACAGTGTGTTATCTGATCAACACAAAAATCACATAATTATGCAAGAAGACGAATGCTTGAGGATTCGGATTTTAAAACCAGAGGACTACGATATTAACATTCTTTTTCATTTTATAGAAAATGGCATGCTTTGCAGGTAATTTTTACACAATTAAAAAATAATTCTTGAATATCTTATATTCTGCCCTTTAATATCTTGGATATTGGCAGTTAAAATCTTCTTTTTAATATCTACGGATGCTCTACTTCAGTATCTAGATTTCTGCCCCATAGTTAAATCTCTAAGATATTACCTATTAATATCTAGATAGTCTGTGCTAACATCTATTTTTCTCTGTGTAGGGTGTGATTGATAATCGCGTATGGCTCGAAATTTTTAACGTGGTTCTGTCCGAGCTAGAGTGCCGTCTGGTCTCATTATTTTTCCCAATGGTAGGGTTAGAGAAAACATTGTGCGTTATTCCGAAGCCGTTTGTGGAACTATTAACGGCACTTGTCAGTAAAGGGCTATATAACGCTCCCATTTTAGGGGTTGTTGCAGGCTCATAACATGGTGGTTTCGAATAATAGTATATTGTGTTACGTATTAGTTAAATCAGTTAAGTTTTAATTATTTAGTTAGATTATTATTTATTTAAGTAATTAGTAAAATTGGTAAATTAGCTAATTAGTTTAAGTTACTGAAAGTGATATAGTTGAAACATCGAAAAGGAGTTACAAATCTGCGAAAAAAATTCCGCAGCTAATAGATTAACAACAGCGGATGAGAGGCTGTCAAAGGGTTGCTGTCAAATGACGCCATATTTTATGCAAGTTCAGATGATTTCCGCATGTTTCCGTCGGTATTTTGGTAGTATAATAGTATGTTTTCCTGTGGGACGCCAATTTCCCAAAATTGTACGAGCTACTGCGCCAACGTACACGTACGATTTTCGAAGATTGGCATCCCGCAGGCAAATATACTATTATACTACCGAAATATCGACGGAAACACGCGGAAATCGTCCGACTTTGCACAAACATATTTATGGCTATGGATTATAGATTATATTATGACTCGCAATTTCCTATATACAGTGAATCACGTTGGTCGGGTTTTCCCAAGTTGCACATTGATTCTGTTGACCAGATTCATTTCAAATCACGCAAGCAGTCTAAGCTTAAGTGATACCCTCTCACGATGCAAAATAAATTATTGTGCAACTCTTATGAAACATTTTTATGCAAGTTTGGAAAAAATATCTAAAATATCGACACGTACAAATTTTCATAGAAATACACAGTAAATTGTCTCTACTCGAGTAGAGTCCAAATGTCACGCCACTTTTACGTCGTATGACCGGGTTGTGTACTCGAATTTCGAAAAGCCGGCTAAAATCGGGAGGTGATTTTCTGCAGCTTTCCTCTCATATGGCCAAATCAATCTGGACAATTAGATTACTTCGAATAAACTCGTATGTAGCCGCATTGTAATTAAATTGTAACAAAATTCATACAGCGATTTTAAGCCCATCGTAGCAAAAGAAAAAACTTCAAATGCGCTTACACAGTGAATTTGAGTCATCTGGCGGTTTTTCTACTCATTCTTATGGACTTAAATGATGCTTTAACAACGAGGATGACCCGCGTATTATATAAACCTCTGTTTCAGTAGGGATTTAAACATTAAAAATCATATTACAATAGGTTATAATAATACTGGTTATATGTTCGACTGAGTGATTAATCACTGTAAAATATATGGAAAAAAATATTGCAAGAGAAAATTTACTACAGAAAATCTTGACGTAAAAAATGTAATACTTAGAAAATTATCGATTTTACCTGTTTTAGGTTCCCCCAGTTTTTTTTCCAGAATAATAAATATTTTGTCCTAAATTTTGGGGAATGATAGCGAACATGCCAACGGACGTCCCTGCACACTTTTTGTGGGTTAATTCCAAAAAATTGTAATTTTGCTAAAAACGCGTGTGTATATTTCGAGGTTATGTGTGTTACAAGTCTCCCGAGCGTTACTTCCAAACTACACAATATTTTTGGCCAAAAACTTTGGACTTACAAATCCCGGAACTGACCGAATGACAGAGCTGAAAAATGACCCTAACCTCAAAATAATGCAGATGTATAATATTTTTATTTAGCACAATGCATCTTTTTCTCATTATCCCGCAAAAAAGAGTGCGGGGACGTCCGTTATGATATTTTATAGCATTTCCGAATTCAGTTTCTAAAAATTTTAATTTTTGAGGGAAAAAAGCCGGGGGAACTATACTCGATTGACCATACGACGAAGTATCACATGCCCTTAAATTACTAGAAGAAATTAAGGAAAACAAAAAAAATACTGAGCCTATTCTTCAAAAAATGGCCAAACTCTTAATTTGCTCATGAACTTGATTTAAATAATAAATTTAGAAAATTTGATTATTATAATTAATCGGAAAGACGTTCTTAGTTAAATTTGTAAAAAACTGACCCTATTCGCTGAAAGATAGCCAACTCCTGAATTTTGTATGAAAGCTGTTTAAATAATAAATAATTCTTGTAAATTTAATAAATAACTTAGCAAAGGCATTCTAATTAACTCCGTAAAAATTTTTTTCCATAAACGACAAAATACCCAAACCCTGAATGTGTGAATGAAAATTGTTTTAATGATTAATAATTATTATAAACTTACAAAGTATCGTAGCAAATACTCATCAAAAGACATTCTTAGTTCACTCCGTAAACAAATTGAGCCTATTATTTTTAAAATATTTAATCTCTCAATTTGCTTATAAAACTTGTATAAATACTTAATAATACTTAGGAATTTACAAATTAACACAGAAAAAAGTCACCGGAAAGATATTCTTAGCTCAGTTCGTACAAAAAATTGTGTCTATTCCTTAAAAAATAGCCAAGCTCCAAATATGTTGATAAACATTGTTTAAATAATTAATCATGATAAATTTTTAAAGCATTCTAGAAAAACAATAATCGGAAAGATATTCTTAGTGAATTCTGTACAAAATTGAGCTTAATAATAGAAAGAAAACCTAACTTTTAATTTTTATTCGAAAACGTTTTAAATAATTAATACTTTTTGTAAATGTACCATTTAATATAGAAAATAGTCATCGGATAAGCATGGTTAGTAGACCCCGTAAAAAATTCACTTGTAGAAAAAAGGTCAAACTCTTACTTTTTTAATCTGAATAGTTTAAATAATAATTATTATTGTAAATTTGCAAAGCATCATAGAAAAAAAATTATCTGAACGATATTCTTAGTTAATTCTGTAAAAAATGGATCTTATTCGTGAAAAAAAGACTAAACTGTTAATCTAAATTGTATAGATAATTAATACTTCTTTTAAGTCTACACCATACAACATAGAAAAGTCATCGGATAAACATTGTTAGTAGACTCCGTAAAAAAATTGATTCATAGTAAGGAAACCAAACTCTTAATTATTAAGCGAAATAGTTTAAAAAATTAATATTCTTGTAAATTTGTTAAGCATCATTGACAAAAAAATCACCGGAAAGATATTCTTAGTTAATTCTGTAAAAAAATGAAGCTCATGCGCAGAAAAAAGATTAACTCTAAATATTTTAGTCTAAATTGTTAAAATAATTAATAGTTATTTTAAGTTTACAAAGCAACATAGAAAAGAGTCATCGGATAAACATTGTTAGTAGTCTCCTTAAACAAATTGACTCGTAGAAAGAAAACCAAACTCTTAATTTTTAATCGAAATAGTTTAAATAATTAATAGTTTTTGTAAATTTACAAAGCCACGTAGAAAAGAATCATCGGATAAACATTGTTAGTAGACTCCGTAAACAAATTCACTCATAGAAAGAAAACCAAACTCTTAATTTTTAATCGAAATAGTTTAAATAATGAATAGTTTTCGTAAATTTATAACGCAACATAGAAAAGAGTAATCGGATAAACAGTGTTAGTAGACTCCGTAAACAAATTGACTCGTAGAAAGAAAACCAAACTCTTAATTTTTATTCGAAAATGTTTAAATAATTAATGCTTCTTGTAAATCTACCACGCAACATAGGAATAGTCGTTGGATAAACATTGTTATTAAACTCCGTAAAAAAGTTGACTCGTACAAAAACGGTCAAACTTTTACTTTTCTAATCTAAATAGTTTGAATAATTAATATTCTTGTAGATTTGTAAAAAATCATAGAAAACAAAATCATCGAAAAGATATTCCTAGTTAATTCTGTAAAAAACTTGAGCTTATTTGTAGAAAAAATACCAAACTCTTAATTTTTTAATCCAAATTCTTGTTCTTGTAAATTTGGAAAGCAATATCGAAAAGAGTCATCGGATAGACATTCCTAGTTGACTTCGAAAACAAATTGACTCGTAGCAAAATGGTCAAATTCTTAATTGTTAACTTATAGTTTAAATAATTATAGTTCTTGTAAATGTACAAAGCAACATAGAAAACACTTATTGAATAAAGATTCTTAGTTAACTCCGTAAACGAAATGACTCGCAGAAACAAATCCAAACTCTTAACCTTCCGTTTACAGACAGGGGATTTTAAGGCAAATACGATTTGTCAAACTGGAATATCTCGCCTATTGGAAAATATAGAAGTTTGGTTCCCCCCTCTAAAAAATCTAGGTAATTATAGGGTCAAGTCCTGTGAGTGGCGCTGCAGTTCGTCAGTGAACCTTTGAGCGGTTCGCGGTGAAAGTGCGTACAGTGACTTAAAAGACCCAGTCTGTAAACCGCGTCAGTGTTTTCACCAGTTAGTGAACATTAATGGTTTTGCTTGATTTGGTATTTTCGGGTATTTATATGAGAAAAATTAAGTTTTTATGTAATTCTGGTCTATTTTCTGCAATAAATATGGATTAACATTCAATATCCTACCTTTTCTATGGAATTGCCTGCATGAATCACTGTAAAATATTCAAATTTTTCAGGTCTTCAAATAATTCAACTTTTTGAAATCGCTGTCAATGGGCCTATATATTTTTCGAAGGTAATAATCTAAGCTTTCAAACCCTGCAACGATTTAAAAAAAATTTATTTGTTGCAAAATTATGAATTTTTTAAGAAGCATCGATTTTTTCTATTTTTTTCCAAATTTCAATTTTTATTTGAAAACGTTTTTAACGTTTGACACCAACAACAATTGGAACTTGTAAATTTTTTAAAAGTCAGAAACAGTTCAAAACCTGAACAGGACTTAAAACGCAGGATTAATTTTTAATCGAAATCGTTTAAATAATTAATATTTCATGTAAATTTACAAAGCAATAGAAAATAGACTCATCGAATGTACATTCTTAGTTGACTTCGTAAACACATTTAATCGTGAAAAGGGCCCAACTCTTAATTTTGTAATAAAAATAGTTTAAATAATTAATATTCTTGTACATTTAAAAAGCACCGTAGAAATAAAATCATTGGAAGGATATTCTTAGTCAATTCTGTAAAAAATGAGCTTATTCGTAGAAAATGACCAAATTCTTAAAATGTTAATCGAAATTGTTTAAATAATTAATAGTTCTTGTAAATTTACAAAGCAACATGGAAAATTGTGATCGGATAGATATATTCTTAGTTGACTCCATAAACAAATTGTACCTATTCGTTGGAAAATAGCCAAACTATCTTTATGAAAATTGTTGAAATAATTAATAAGTATTGTAAAGGTGCAAACTATCGTACGAAAGAATTATTGGGAATATCTTCTTTGTTTATTGTGCAAACCAATTGAGCTTATTCTTACAAAAATAGCCATTTATGAAAATTGTTTAAATAATTAAAATGTTTGAAGATTACATAAATGTTTTTAAAAAAATTATCCCCAGTCGAATTCGGCATGATCCTCGGCATGATTGCTATAACTTATTGCTATGAATGTTTACATCGATAATGTAAACAGATGCATCAAGCTTCGACCAAGTTGCCTTAACGCAGTAGAGCTGGAATCACATAGCACTATAGCAAGGCATCACATAAATCTATGAGATGCCTTGATAAATAATTTTTTTGTATGAAAAACGAAAATTCACTTTTTTTCAAAACGCCGCAAGATACGAAAAACACTAAAGAAATAAAATTATTTTTCTCAGAAATGTTCTAAAAAGCGGCACTTTTTTCTATTGTTTTATTTTTGTGAAAATATTCATAAAATGTTTTAAAATTGATTTTTTTTAACAATACAATGTTTGGATGTCTAAAAATAAAGAATTTCGTAATTTAATGGTCCCTTTCTGTTTGTCATCACATCAAAAACGTGTGTTGTTAAGAAAAGTCAAATTTAAGGTTTTTCTTACACATTTTCGCAAACATTTGAAAAATAACTTTATAGATAGAAAAAAACTTTAGAGAGATATTTTTCTAGAAGTTTATAATGCATTGAGGACAAAGGAGTGCACGAGTTTCAGAGTCTCGAACACTCAGGGTATATTCTAGGCTAGAACCTAGGGGGCAGGGTTAACCAAAAGAATAGTGTCATATGAAAAACGGGCAATCTTAATCATCGCTTTCGGGCAGTATTAAATTTTGCAATAAGAACATCATTTTTGTTTATTATTAATATTCTGGGTTGAGACCGCCACAGCCCCTGAAGCTTGGGTGATATTGTTGTGCTCTCTTATAAGCCTTAAGCATGGCCCCAAAGTCCTCTCCACAAAGAGAGGACCGCAGCCACAGACGACAGAGGGGACTTTCTTCAAGTCCTACCTTATGTCTTTGATACCGGAGGTTTCCATGTCCTATAAACATTTCTGTTAGGACTCTGACTTCATTCCTCCCGAGCTTAAGTACTTCTTTCGCTCGATGAGGGTTTAGCTTTAAGCCCAAGAGTGTTTTAGCCTGTCTGCAGCCAGAGACCGCATCCCACTCATTCTGATGCTCCTCGGACAGCCAACTGTTAATATCTTCAGTGACCAACCTACTGGAAATGCTTACAACTGGCTCAGTTCCAGTAAAATTTCTCTTTGTTGCTAGCTCCGCTAGCCTGTCCGATATCTCATTGCCCCTGATGCCACTGTGTCCAGCGATCCAGAGCAGAGTGACTCGGTTTTCTGTCGCTATCTTATTCAGTGCCTCAAAGCACTCCCATACTAGCAGCGACGTGGTCGTTGTTCCATTCAGAGCCATGATAGTAGCCCTGCTATATGTGCAGATGCGAATGTTTCTTTTTCCGCCATACTCCATTGCCTTATAGGCGCACTGGAGCAAGGCCATAATCTCACGCTCCAGCGTTCTCCTTGTTCTTGGAGCCATCTGTAAACCAGTTGTCTCCATCACTAGGCAGGTCCCTGAGAATGCTCAGTGTCGGCCTCCTCGCGATGTCGATTG
The DNA here is from genome assembly GCF_010883055.1 of Belonocnema kinseyi. Classification (NCBI taxonomy): domain Eukaryota; kingdom Metazoa; phylum Arthropoda; class Insecta; order Hymenoptera; family Cynipidae; genus Belonocnema; species Belonocnema kinseyi. The sequence goes on from NC_046664.1 coordinate 99,135,738, forward strand.
GTATCCGCATAACTGTCGAGACACTGCTATCGTTTCCGTATTTAATCTCCAGGCCGCCTTCGCAGCCACGGTGTTTATGATGAGATGGAGGGGCTCCAAACCTATTAGTGCCCCCAGGGTCATCGTGGGTATCGACTTCGAGGCACCAGTGACACTTCTCAGAATCAGTCCCCTGATTCTTTCCAGTCGGGACTTCACAGTAGAAAGTTCGACCCAGTTTTTGTCCAGCCAATTTCAATGTACTCGTGGTTCCTCACTTGTACCTTCTGGTGAACACAACTGCATCCGTCTTACTCGGATTGACTAATGATCCAGTCCTCTTACACTATGAATCTACTATTCTTAGTGCTTGCTGCATTACTCCGAAGAGCGCATCCAGATGCTGACCGCGCACGATAACCAGTATATCGTCCGCATAGCCTATAACGTGGAGGTTCTGACTCGTGAGTAGATGAAGCAATTCTTTCACTACCAGACACCACAGGAAGGGTAATAGAACACTTCCCTGCGGACATCCCGAGATCTCTGATCACCTCTCCAGAGGTGTAGTTAAAGGCTCCTTCGATATCCATGAATGTTCCAATCGCGAGACCTTTCTGCTTCAGTTGTCCTTCAATTAGGTTAACTGCAGTGCTTAGAGCTGTCTCAGTCCAGTGAATGGCCCTATAGGCGTGTTGTTGCTTGTGAAGTGGACTACTTGACAAGACCTTATCGCTGATATATCTGTCCAAAAGTCTTTCCACTGCTTTTAGTAGGAAAGATGTGAGGCTAATGGGACGGAAATCCTTGGGTGAAGTATAACCGATCCTGCCTGCCTTCGGAATGCCGCTCCATGAAAAGTAGGGGAAAACCCCTCCATGCCGCCGGAACATAACCCAACGTCAGGCTAGCCCTAGCAAGTCTCACAAACGGCCCAATGATGATCTCACCAGCCCTCTGTAAGAGGACTGGATATATACCATTCGGACCGGGAGACTTGTAAGGACTGAAGGACTTCAGGGCCCACCTGACCCTGGCTGGGGTGACAATCTCGTTAGCTAGCCACACTTTCGGGCCCAGTTGGGCAACAGGCGGCTGTAATTGCCACGGAGGTGCCGTCCCCTCTTCTACTAACTTTGGGAAGCCCGGAAAATGTGCCTTGATCAGGTGAACCAAGGTGTCCCCGTCAGGCTGAGTGTCCCCCGTCGGGCAATTTTTGAGTCCTGAGAATAGCATCCGGGTTTCGAGAAAGCAGCTTGTCCAGTCTGGCCGCCTCTGCTCCTTTCTCGATATCAGTGAAAATTTTGGTCCAGCTTTCATTCTTTGCCTTACGTGTTGCACTCCTATACTCATCCCTCATCGATGTAAATGAAGTCCATAGTTCCTTCGTTTTGCCAGAACTGGCGCGTCTGAACCTCTCTCTGGTTTGCCTGCGAAGCTCTTCGAGTTTTGCATTCCACCAGTGTGTCTCTCCAGCCTTTCGGACTTTTGAAGGCCGACAATTACTTTCATAAGTGGATTTGATGGCTTCCGTGAAAATCTCGGCCGCCAACTCCAGGGTATCCATGTCTCTAATTGACCTGGTCACCCATGAGATTGCACTTTTCAATTCTGTAAAAAACTGATCCCAGTCCGTTCTTCTTGGATTTCTGATCCATTTAGGACTGATGGGTACAGCGGATTCCAACACGAACTCTATCAGTGAGTGATCTGAGAGAGAGGGTTAATCTGAGACTCTCGAATTCTTGATATTATCTGTAAAACTACCGGTACAGAGAGTGATAACAATGACTTCCTCCCTGACCGAATTACGAAACGTCGGGGTATTCCACGTATTAAGAATATCTAAATCAGTGGTCATTATGACTTGATATCTGTGCTACCCCACAAAGTATATTGGGAGTTAGCATCGCACCCCAGCAGAAGAGGAGAACCCCTTACCTTTGCAGTATAGCATCAGTGTACTTACCTGCACTGGTGGATTGGTGTCGCTGTCATATGGAAAGTAAGCCGATCCCATGACTAGTCTCGGGAACATAACTCAAGCAGCGGGACAACGCTGACTCCCTTCGCCAGTGTGCATGCCCTTGGATTGGCCGCCTCAGGGTTCCTG
>NC_046664.1:99137839-99160146 GCF_010883055.1 Belonocnema kinseyi
CTAAACCCTTAATGGTATCCCGAACTAACCAGGGTTCCTGGATTAGTGAGATACCTGTGTGCCTCACAACAATGCCCCTCTGGAAAACTACAAAGGCGCCTTTGATATGATGCAAGTTAATCTGGGTAATGGTCAGACCGGGAGCAGTCATTTAGGTCTGATCCCAATCTTCCTATCCACCGATAGGCTCCTCCTGCCCCTGACTTTATGATCTAAAAGCAGATAATTCGAGGCCTTAAAGCAAAAGAGTGTGGCCTAATGGATTAAACCACAAAGCATATACTTTAAAAGCAAGGCTCCTAGATCTTAGTTCTTGCGCTAAAGCGTGAAAAAATTGAGGAGCACTACCAAAAATTAATCTCCAGAAATTTCGCTCCGCGTGTGGTTACGGAATTTTCTGTAACTTCAACACGGAAAATTCCGTAACCATAGACAGTGCCTAATAAAATATGTATTGAATAATATTTGTACTTATATAAGTATTTGCCCTAAGAAAGGGAGAGTTCTAAAAAGTTACTGAGTTACAGTGAAACACTTATAGCTCCGATTTTGGGGCTGACGCGGCGTCGAAATACCGATTACCGCAATTCGTGACACATTCGTGATGCATCTCGGGAAATACCGATTGCCGTAATTCCCGGCCTACTTTGGAGAATGATAAGCTTAATCAGTTTAATGATAATGAATGGATATGCTTTTGTGATTTGTTTGAAAAAGTTTCAAGATTTATAAATTTAAGGAAGATAATTGAGGCGCTAAGAACGAGGAATAAATAAAGCCCACTTTGGTCGAAAATCCTTTTTTACAGTTACAAGTACTTTAGGTTTCGCCCTATCGATAAATGTTAGAAATATGTAAAGAAATCAATTTTATTTTGCCAAAAAACGCGGTTAAAGTTGAAGTGGTTGCTGAGAAATGATTATGCCCACTGTGTAAAGCCCATATGACTGCTTGTATTAACTTGTTATTAACTTTATACGTTATAATTCATCCAAAAGTATTCTTTTTCAATAAATGAAAATTGCATATGAATTCTCAATAAAAGAGATTCTAAATTTATTTCAAATTTATTTGAATTTTATACTGCTCTTTTTTGAAAATTTAACAATTTTTATTTGAATTGTTCAACAGTTTACAATGTTCTTGCAATGTGAAAACTTTAAATGTTAAATAAATCAACTTCAATAAAGTAATAACTTAACTTAGTTTGAAAAAAATTAATTTTAAGAGAATATTTGGAATGATTACAAAAGAAAGAAAAAATGTTATGAATAAATAAAAATAAACTAATTATTAGTTTAGAAAAATTCGAGTGAGTGACACTTTTTGACATTTTCCTAAATTATCACAAAAGAATCTGTAATATTTGAAGGCATTTTTTTCAGTTTGAAAGATTTATAGATAATTTTAGAAAAGTGTTCAATAATTTTCATAAATATTTAGAAGTTTTGTAAACATTTCAGAAATAATTTGAAATTTGAACATATTCCGAAAAATTTCAAGCAAAATGTAGAGTTCAAATTTTTTAAGGAAGTACCCTCGGTACGTAGCAAGTCAGTGGAGAGAACGCTTCGATTTTTGATTGACACACACGGTTAGAGTCATAAGTTTGGAAACGTCGCGTCGCGTGCGAGCACGCGTGTTATTCGAAATTCATGCATAAACTAGAGCACGTGGAACGGATACGACATTGCCATACCTTCAGTTCACTGACGTCAGTCATACGCTTACGGTAGAAATAATTTTTTTTCCATCCTTATAGGCGCTGAATGTTACTTTTCGAAACAGATATGGATTTCGGATAACATTCTATATATCTCAGAATTATTTCAGAAACTTTTCAATTTTCTTATATACTGCAATAAGTACGTCTTCTCATAAGACTACATGTTATTATCAAACATTGGTTTCTCGGCTATGAAGCTCTGAAAGGTTCCAAAAGTTTAACTAGAGCTTCAGTTCAGTTTAATAAAACTGTCATTCAAATATCATCCGATTCTCTTTTAAAATGAATCTGTTATATCGTCAGCGAATGGCACTTTACCCATAGCGGATAACCCTTCAAACCATGGAGACAGAAAATCCACAATATCGATCAAGTTAAGAATCTTCAATGTCAGAAAATGCTAAACGTCTTTATCAGGCTATATCAGTGGTCGGCAAACTTTTCACTCACTTTTCAGGTAAGGGCAGTTGACCCAAGAAATATGTTTCGCCTGCCGGGCTTTATTCATCAAAGCTACATTTTTCCTGAGATGGGTTGACTTTCTTCGACAGGGGCTCATTGTTAAACGGGATAATCAATGTAAATAAAAAGTTACAAATGAATTTTGTTTTACATTCTTATTTCAGCGATTTATTCGTCTGAAATTCGAAATCTGTGACTTTTTTGCGGTTAAATACATCTAAACATGTTCTTGGGAAGTCAAGAATCAATGATTAGATGGAATATAATGAAAACTCAATTTTAAACTAAAAGTGTTATAATGCATTGATTTTTAGCATTTTAAAACGATTTTTAAAACCCTTTTCACCACAGAACTTATGTTTTCTGGTCTAAAAGAAAAGGAGTTATCTGCTGTCGGTAAAGTGTCATTCGCTAATGATATAACAGACTCATTTTAAAAAATTACTTGTACCATGAATACCCAGCTAAAAATGATCATTATTTTCTTGAATTAAAGTTCCTATTTTGATCTGTCTAATAGCTTAATGGAAAAGTACCTGGCCGGAAATCAGAAGTTCTTTGGTTCGATTCCCAGTGGAGCGAAAGAGAAAGATCTTTTTTCAAGAAACAAAAATGTAATTTCTTCGATTCTCACTTGTAATTCTATTGACGAGGGTACTCCCTTAAGGGTTTAATGGGTTTTGAAATGTTCAAAGACAATACAACAATTTACTTAAGTTACCTGGGAAAATTAATTTATATTCTAATATAAAAAATGTCAGTTGTAGTGGGCCGTGCGAGGCAGTGAAGCAAAGGGTCGCACACTGAATGCACTGACTATACACTGACTGCTCTCTTGATTGCTCCCTTGACTGCTGGTGATTGCTTATAATTTCTCTTTGACTCCTACTGACTCGCTCACAATTTCGGAATAGTTAAGAGATTTCTGCTGATTTCACTTGATTTTTGCTAATTTCAAAAGATCCGCTCAGATACCGCTGAATTCAGATAATGTCACAAAGTGTCATTTTTGTTACATTATAAAGATTTCAAACGCTAAAACCCCTTGATTCGAGAGTGAATAGCCCCTCATATAAACTCCACAGTTTTCGCGGTATTTAAGGTTATTCTAGCAGTGCAGTTTTCAAGGTCCATACTATTTTTACAGCTTCAATATCGCGATGCTTATTTCCACGGTTTATGAGATCAATGTCCTATCCCTATTTTCGGTGCCGTATGTTCGTTTCCGCGACGTGATAAAATTGTATATGTTTTTATATGAAGTTGCTTTTTAAACTTCAATGACGACACTGAAAATTACATAGGAGTTATCCTATTACATAGGATAAGTTTATTTCATTTGTTTATATGCATATATTTATTTTTACTTTATTCTTTTTCACATTAATTTGTGACTTTTTCATAGTAAAGTCTTTATTTTTCACGCCTAACCAGATAAGAAGGCGTCCAAATCTGTAGCAGAATAAACTAGCAACAGGTTTGAGATCCCGACTGATCTATCAATGTGAAAGTACTGCAGGGGGCGTTATTGAATAACAGGTTTGCCTCACACATAACGTGGAGAATATCATCCACGTATTCTAATCTCATTTGGAAATCTAACCGTGTAGTAGCATCTTATGGAAAAGGTATCAGAATCTAGGTATTGCTCATTTCGAAATTTTTGGGTCCGATACATATTTTGGCACTTACAGAGTTTTGAAATTGTATGTAGTTGAGCCACTTTTGTGACAGTGTGCGTGATTGGAGACTATCGATCGCCAGCACCTCTTCCCCTCTAGCGCCAAGTTCACGATATTCGATGTGTACGAAAAAGCGAAATCCAAGCTCGCTCGACGAATTCAAACTTTTACCAACTGATAAATGAAATTATTAAAATAATATAAATCACACTCTCAGTACTTAGTATCCAACTGTGCACGCGTCCAGGTGGAATTCTTATAACTGTACACATGCACAGTTGTTTACAAATTAATGAAAGTGCAATTCATTTTATTTTATTAATTTCATTAATCAATTGGTAAAAGTTTGAACTTATCCAGTGAGATAAGATTTCGATATTTTGTACACCTGGAGCTACGCTCCATGCACGCAATATACAAAAGTGTCTCACCTATGTATAGACAATTTAAAAGCTCTGTAAGCCCCAAAATACAGATAGGACCCAAAAACTTCACGGGACTTTTTAATTTTTTTCTACCCGTACTACAAAGTTAATGATAACTCGCGGAACATCCTATATAATCATACAACTATAGTTTTTTAATTGGCGCTAATATCTATAATTTATGTTTATAGTCTTTGGTCCTAAACAATTAGAATTGTGAAAAAAGTTTTTTTCAATTACTATTTTGGAGAAATACCGACCTTGCTGTAAAGCCCTGAAAGAAATTTTCAATGTTGTCAATGGGCTAGTTATGAGGTTTATATTTATCAAAGTAAAACAAAACAACAAAAATCGCTCACGAACATTGTGCAAAAATAATATAAAAACTCATGTTTACACTTAAAATGCAAATAAACAAATTTAGTCTGACTACGCATCAGCTATGTCAGAGCAGCACTAACTTTTATTTTTCAATATGAGTAAAAAAAATATTTATCTCAGGACTGCCTTGATCAGCTGGTACACTCGCTACATGGCTTTAAGGAATTAAGGTTTTAAATTTTGTTGAATGGTTTCAAATATTTTAGACGATATGTTCGAAAACTTATCTTACTTTGTCTACTAATTAATAATTTGGCGAATTTCTATTTTGTGGTAACGCTGTGAATTATGTAGGATTATGTCTGTTCGTAGCGATCTTGCGTAACCCGCGATGATAACAAAGGATCGGCAGTTAGAAAGTCGACAGTTATCTCTTCCCCATGAGCTTCCAGTGTAGTAGACAGGCAGTATGGTTTCCTTGTAAGTCATTTTTTTGCATTATTTGGCATTTAAATCGCTTACTCATTCCCACATGCTTACTTCATTGAAAGTGTCTCGCGGAGATAGGGGTCTTCCAATTTCATCTGAGTGACACACATAGAACGAAAAAACTTATCTAGATCAAGGTAGACATTGAAAAACTATACTATACTGACGACTTTTTTCTAAAATGTTGCGTCGATCATCGAGTTATTTGATTTTAATCTATACCTTATTTGTTTCTCATCTCAACGCCTCCAATTTTTTTTCCAGCTATACCATTTTTTTCTTTACAGTCCCCTTTAATTTAGTTATTTTTAAATTTATATCTATCCCTCCTTTTATTTTAAAATTCGAAATCAATATCTTAGATGCGATCTTTTCCATTTAGACAATGGAGCCTGATTATTGAGCAATTACTGTAAGCGTGTCTCACGATGTTTTCATAATTGTGGATGTAGTTTTCAGGTTCTATTGCCCCATGTCTGACTTTCCTTTACAATTGTGCAAGCATAAGAACAGTGCAATGCAAGAATTGGAAAATGTAAGTAGATAAAGATATTTCATCAAGATCTGCACCGCGGCACGATTCTGAGTGTTTTATCGGCGTTTGCGGTGAAGTTTGTACCTGAGGTCCTGACAAGTACGCGAATAGTAATATAATCGCCAAGATTAACTATTAATTTCTTCGTCTTCTCTCACACGTACTCCCGCATATGTGTTTTAATTTCTATTCCTTTCACTGAACGCAGACTGCGGGGAACATGTTGCTGTCTGGCTATAATCATTTATGTGCGCACGTGAGAGAAGACATTAGCCACGTGAATTGGCTACATGTGAATACGGATCTTCTTATTTTCGATAATCTTCATGATATCTTATATATACCTAATTCTAGTAATTTTAATGATAGAATGAAATCATCCTAATTTAATTCTAAACATTATTCCGTGTGCGAACAAATTCATTTATTTTCGAAAGAAAGGATGAGGCGCTTATTCAGACAACAAAAAGTGGTACTTCTATATTGAGAAAGACTTTATGGAAATATACGGACATTTATGAAATTTTTTCCAATTATTGAAGTTTGTTGAAATTTATTAAAATCGATGGAATGAATGGGAATTTCCGAAGATGTTGGAAAATTGTGAAATTTATGGAAATTTATGAAAATTTGCACAAAAGCCAACCATGACTCTTTCGGTTCTATTTTCGTCCCTCTATTCTCCCACCATTGACTGAAGTCGGTTGGAATTCACGTTCTAACTCAACTCACCACCTTACGTCGACTTGGCTTATTTTAGAGATGATTTTTACTCGCAATATACATTTCTCTTGAAGTTGGTAGTTGGGCGTATAAATCAAACAATGCATAATACTGTGGTAGACACAGCCTGGTAAATTAAATAAAATGCTTTCTAAAAATTGTAACAAAAGTGAATATTTGAGACCAGCTTATTGAGCTAGTGAGAATACATTGGACATAAGAATTGTCTTTAAGTGAATCTGGATTTCTTTTTTTTCATTAATCTTCATGCTATTTTAGATTCACCTCATTCCTGTCGTTTTATTGATAGAAGCTTATTACTCTATTTAGTTCTATTGTATTTTATAATAAGACTTTGAAGATTTTTTGTGTATAAAAATAAACGTAGGGCAGTTTATTTCGATCGGAAAAATCTTGATAAGGTAATATGTTAAGTCAGAATTTTATCAAAAGTTGCTGTAGCTGCACTTGTATCAAGTGTGTCATTAGTCAAATAAAAGAAAATCTATAAACAAACAAACACACAGATATATTATGAAGTGATCTATTTTTCACAAAGGTCAAGGTCATTTTCATAGTAACTTTTCACAAGGGACCTGATGGTAACTTTAGTTTTGACCTTGAGGTTGACCTTCAATGTTATTTGATGGTCAACTTTTTAAAAATGGAAACGCCCCTTTTTGACACCGGAAATCGAAAGAGAAAAAAATTTTATATTCAAATATGTACTTAGGTCATATATTTCGGATGAGCGTTTTGAGGTCACAACTGCTCAGTGAGGTAAATTTTTAGTGTTGATGAAAAACATTACGCAAGGGGTTTTTGAGGTCGCTAAGACTGAATCTGTATGTGATGATTGTGACTTTCGTTTTTCAAGATATTGTTTGTGTTAAAACGACAGTAGGGTGACCTTCAAGGTCGTCCAGAACATATGACCTGGGTACATATTTGAACGTAAAATTTTCGGTTCTTTTGATTTCCGGTGTTGAAAAGTTAAACTTGAAATAACTTTAAAAGTCATCCTCAATGACAAAACTAAGGTCACCATCAGTTTCCTTATGAAAAGTTATTGCGGGAATGATATTGAAATTTGTGAAAAATAGCTCACTTAAGAAGATACAGGCCAGTTCCGTTACTTTTGTAACATCCTGTATATACACTACCTTTGGAAATTATTGTCGGTACGATCAGCAAAAGTACTATTAAAAATGTCTGCTGACTTTAAAAGGTGACTTCTCATTCCAAAATGGAGTAAGAAATTAAAAAAAAAAAAAGTTAGCAAGTTTATCAAATTAGGCGTCAATTGAGCCATAATAGAGATATTTTTGACCTTTTGGAAAGAATATACTGTATGAGAAAATAAAAAATAAATCAAGACTCTTAAATAATCTTTAATTTAAACAAAAAAATACTTTTAAAAATCTTCACGGGTTCTCGAGATACGACTAAAAATGTCTAAGCGTGTCTGCGTCGAGTTTCAGTCGCTTCAGCAGCGAGCCTAACTGTCTGCGATGCTCGCGACGACTGAGACTCGACGAAGACACGCTTGGACATTTATTGTCATATCTTGGGAACCTCTGAAAATTTTTGAAGTTTAATTGGTTCAAATTGAAGATGAGATTCCTCAGGTTACGTCCTATTAATTTCAGTTTTTTGCTCAACCCTAGATGGTCACCGTGGGTGAAATTCGCCCATACAATTTTTCAAACTCTTCGCAGAGTTTGTTAATTACATCATTTTTGCTGGTACGTTGCAATATTTTAATTAGCAATTTTGGTGACAAAAACTATTGAACCCTTTTTTTAACCTTCAAGAATACCTATCATTTTTTTTTAATGTTTAGAACTCAATATTACTGTAGGATCATAGGTTTTGGGAGCTTGGGTAAATTTCACCCACTGTGGCCTAAATGATATTCTATTGAATCGGTGAACATCATTCTTGCGTTAGGTTAGATTCGTTAGACAACAGTAATTGCAGACTGAAACTTGACATTTGAGGCTTAGGCATTTTTTGTCGCATCTCAAGAACCCGTGAAGGTTTTTGCATTCTTATCAGGGAATGAATTGACCTTTGGTATATATATTTAGTGTCTTAAATTAAAGATTAAATTCCTTAGCCACTTTTTTCAAGATTCGATAATTCTCTGTACGGTTATTCATAGTTCTCAAAAGACAAACAATTTCTTCTAATTACTTTTTTTGATAAAAGAAAATTAGCAAAGTTGTAGCACTTACAAAATTTAAAAAAAAACGAAAGTGAACATTTGAAGCCAAATAACGCACGATAGGAAAAAAATGCAAAAAAAGAAAAATGTTGCTTTTTGAATATTCTACAAGATTATTATAACTTTTTAAATTTTGTTGGAAAATCCAAATTCCACATTTTGACAGTATAATGTTTTATTCAACAAAATTTTTCGCCTACATTATATCTACAATTTTGCGTAGAACTACTTTACGCCAGGATGCATATTTTTAGTTCAAATCGTAAAAAATAGCATTGAAAACAAATAAATTAAACTTATATAAAGATGAAATAAGTTACAATAAAATGTTTAATAGCAACACTGTGTTTTTGTAGGATGCGTATATTTTTTAATTATAAAAACAAGATAATAAAAATACGTACGTTCCGATACCAATGCCTATTACGAATTTTAATAATATAAATTTATGGAAACGACAGATTTTTCATGGTAGATGAGAATAAAAATTAGTGAAAAATAAGGAGAAAATATTGAAATAATTATGAAAACTAATATTTATACATTATTTTGAAATATCTGAATAAGTAGTACCAGCCCAAGGTACAGGAACAAATATATACATTTAATATAATAATGTTGAACATAATGTAGAAAAGTTCACAGTTTAGAAAAAATCGAGTGCGAAGCACGAGATGCATGATAGGATTGTTTTCGTTAAAGCCGAAGGAGCTTCAAAAAGAAGCGCGAGAACTAAATAGTTTGATTTTGGGATTTTTTACAACTTTTCAAGGTCATTCCGCAAGTTAAAGTCGAGGGACAAAATTCGAGAAATTCTTGAATTAAAAAAAAACTAATCACGTGGTATATTCTCTCTACACTAAAAAAATGGATAGTTGGACTAACTATTTAGTTTGTAAGATATGGTACTCCTATTTTATTATTTGAAAGAACCATTTACTTAGTCGCTTGTACTAACTGAATAGTCACTGCAAATAAGGGAATTGTTGTGCCCACTAATAAAATAGCAGTATCAACTAATAAAATAGCAGTACGATATCTTACTAACTAAATAGGTGGCTCAGCTAACCTTTTTTTCAGTGTAAAAGGTCAACTATATCACTATTAGGGCTACATTGATGCATAACTTAATAAGATTTCAGTGGTTTAAAAAAAAAGGTTGCTTGCTTCATTTTTGATGGATTAATCACGTTTCAAAGTCAGCAGTTATTTTCAACAGTACTTTCGCTGATCGTACCGGCAATTTCCGACGTAGATCGTACGGTAGTAAATTGTCGGTACGATCAGCGAAAGTACTATTAAAAATCACTGCTGACCACAATATAGGAGAAACTAAGTATCTAAAAAGATCTTCATTTCATCAGGGATTTTTTCGACTTTCTGATTGGAAGGAAATTGATTTGCTAAATATGATTATTACTATGGTAGATACATCCTGAGAAATTAAATGAAAAGGCATTCCAAAAATTATAACAGAAATTAAGTTTTGAAACGGGCTATTGAGTTCTTGAAACTGTATAGTTTGAATGGAAAATGTCATGCATCAAAAATCCAATTTACATTTTAGAACCAAAAAAAGCTCTCGAGATCCTGTAGTGCTGAATTGAGAGTGAATAGTTTATTTGAAAGAAGTTAAGGGCCATCTATATTCCACGTGGACAATTTTTCACCAATTTTGCCCCCCCCCCCCTCCCCCTCATGGAGAGCTGTGGAATTTTGACAAACACTCCCCTTCCTATTATGTCCACGTGGACGTATTTTAAGAAAATATAGATATTATTGGTCTTCAAAGCACAATATAAAAAACTAGAGTGTGCCTCGAGTATACCTTGTCTGATTTCAGAATATTTTTCACAGATTTAGGGGAACGCGTGTCCACGTGGATTCTATCCCGACCACCCCAGTCCCCCTCGTGGACAAGCGTGGAATTTTGCCATATGGTATATTGGATGGCCCCTTATCCAGCGTAAAGAAAAAGGAGGGACAATTTTTTCGCCTGAGACGCATGTTTCCTGATCTTTAAACGGTTATTCAGATTTTTGTTACCAATAATGGCGTTTGAGCTCTTTTTGACCACTAACCTTAAATTATTAAAAAATTTCGAAGAGGATCTGAAAGCCAAAAATAAAGCGGATGCCAATGGTTTGTTGGGTGGGCTCGGTCAAATATTCTAAGAGATTAGTATGGCGTAGTTCTTCCAAGTAGAATATATAAAAATAAACCAAAGTAAAAGTCTGCTCCTAATCGACCATAAAGAGGAGTATCAGAAAGTCCCGTCAGAGCTGAGTTTCCGGTATCCAGGTCAGATTTCTTGTTAGATGCACATGTGCGTGTCTAAAGTTATAAGAAGATCTCAGCCTAGCGGTACTCTCGAATCGATCGTAACGCGAAGTTCAATTTCAGTTAATAACCAATAACTTTTCAATACGGACAGGCAGATATCAGTGAAATCCTAGCAAGTTTGAATTCTCCGCGGGAAAATAATTTTTCAGAAGAGAAGTAAACTTGAATTCTTTCCAGGTTCAAAGAGTGTCAAGATCGAGGAACTTTCACAGCTGAGGTCGCACTGAGAAACTTAGTTTTAATCGCAGCAATTACTGAACTATTTATTGCAACTTATCCGTACTGCAGGTATAAAAGCGAATTTATCTGCGGAAGCACCAAACCCTGCTCCACTGCCCCTTAAAGCGTTATGGTCTTATAAGTATACACTACATCCAGTTTGCAATTTAAATTTGTTTACGAATCTTTCCGCCGTTTCCCCTCTCGCTTCGTTTGGATATCGAGTAAAGCATGCCTCTACTGTCAGAAGCTTTTTTCAATTGATTATTAAGATTAAAGGCTTGCCTATGGAAATCAATGGTAATTTCGAACCTTGGCATTTACAACCGAATATCTTTCAAAGTGGCTCGCCTCAATTATCTGATCATCATTTAACTTCCGTAGAAAGACGATTCGTTTGAGCATTAAAAATTTTAATGATACCACATACACCCATAAACTTTATTTCTTCTGTATTTAATTAATTTTTTTCTTTGTTTGTTTCAGGTAAGTGAACCTTGAAATTCTGTATTAGCCAAGGTCAAGACTGCGATATGGAGACTGATAGTGTTTAAAATTGTAAACTAGATTGCTTTCAATGTAACCAACATAATTATCAAGTTGAATTGAAGTAGGTACGTTACGTTCTAATTCTATATTTGCATTATGACATTTACCGACCTCTGAAGCCTTTAATGCTACACACTCTGAACAATTTTTTTCATTTGATTATACAAATTTCTAGCAGCATTTTTAACATCCTTCAGATGTCGATAAATGTAGAAAACGGAAATCGCGGATTAGAATACAACCTCTATCTCTACTAATTATGCTTATTTGGGATGAGTGTAAGCAGGAAGCAGCGGTGAATTTGATAAGGGCAGGGAATGTCTAGACCAGATGGAAATTATGAAACGGTACTTGGGATGGAATTCTAGTCTGGGGATGGCGAAACAATGGAGGTTCTGACCATACACGTATTAACACAAATACAGTCTCTGGTGTCTTGCGCGATCGTTGTAAGCTCACAGAAACGGATGAACGCTGAGCAGCTGCACCTGCTCTTCGCCTCGTGAAGCCAGCGCGACCATGAATTATTTAGAAGTCCGTAAACGGAGTAAAAGCAATTTGCCCGAGGCATCTTCTCCAGTCCCGCTCGCTACGAAGTGGAGACCTTCGGCTCCATAGGCAACCTTGAGGCATCGATAACTGCCTGTTTGATTCTCGCGCATCGATTGTAATTGCCGTTATGAAATCATCGTATCTTTCATGACCAATGCTTAAGGTTTTGTTTACCTCGGTCGGTTTAAGATATTGATCGGTGACCTCAAGATAAGCCCATCAGATTACGAGAGTACCCAAAACGGTTTATGAAATTGAATATTAAGTATGTTCAGTAAGTTCAAGACGAGAAAAATAGGATATGATTTGTTGTTTAATATTGATCAAAGATATTGGTATGGATGTTGCAATTACAAAATTTGGTTCTATTAAAAAATGTATTTGCTTGTAGCAGGGGACCAGTGATATTTGATAAATAACTAAGAGATGACATATTTATCTATTTTATTTGCACCGTCGCCTTCAATGAGTAATTGAGTATATCTTTGCAAACAGTTTTAATCGTAAACATTAGATATTGAAATTAGAATTTGTAGTAGTTAAAGATCATAACAATTGTTTATTAAGGTTGATTTCAAACCTCATGAAACAGTAGATTTGAATCTCCCCAAATATTTTCAATACATCTCTTCAATTTTTATTTTTAAAAAAGTCTTCGTAGCAAAGTAGAAATGTTTTCCTCAAACGTACTTTTTGAATAAAGTTTGCCTCTTGGTTAGTATCCAAGTGGCGTGGCAATATAGAAGGTTGTCTAGATACGGAGGTCGAGAATATACAATAGAAATATTGAGATTGGAATTGGGTGTGATAATCTACGCCTTTAAGGAGTTGTACTCTTCCGCCATACGAAAATGGGCATCCCACCAATGTCGAACAATGGGTAAGAGTGAATTTTTGCCTCTAAAGAGATAAACGAGTACCGAGTACCCAATTCCCATCGAGAAAGTTATGGAGTCTACAAATTGCAGTTTAGGATTGGGTTAAGTAAACGAGGAAATTGCCGAAGTGTTGGAACAAAGTACCGATGATTCTCACCAACCTAAGGATCATTCGAAAGTAATCGTGAGATGCATTCAGGATACAAAATTGGCGTAGGCCATCTTCCATGCCTGTGGCTTTTTATTGTGTTAACATCTCTGTCTATTCAATTCTTGATCTTTTGTTGATATGTAAAGAAAAAAATGTAAGAGTTTCTCTGGTTTCATTTTTTAATTGATCAGTTTTGTATTAGGCCCATCTTGGGTTTGCACTTAGCAGATTACTTTTTATTTATAAAAATGTTGATTCGAAATAGCTGATCCAAAACAGCAAGGAATATTGTTCATGTTACTCTATTTTTATTAGATAACGTGTCTTCAAGTGATATCCTCATCCCGGGATTAAAATTCCATTTTAAATTAATTATGGCTATTGAGACAGGTGTTTCTGGGAGAAGTTCGTACACCAATACTAAATATGGCCACCCTTCGTCATCTGTCACTGCCCCTACCAGTGATTTTGTCCCACGCATCATACTATTCTCATCTCCCGCGACAGAACACAGGTTTGCCAGTCACTGAAACGTGGAGCACTAAGCCGGATACTCCGCAGCACTTATCTTCTTTAACAGAAACTCACATTTTTTTCGTTCCTAAAAGTGAATTTCGTGACGTCTTGCACCATTCAGATGAAGTCATCCTTTAATCTAACGATGACTCCATGCAACGAATCAGTTGAATTGCAATATCGGATTATAAGTGATTAAATATTTGCACGCGATTCGAGATGCTGCCTCCAGGTTCTGTTTATGTGGTGTTTTTTTTTGTCCTGCCAATCGTTTTCTGGTTTATCAGGATCATCCGAAGAAAGGATTGTCGTGACGTCTTTCTCGGTGTCACTAGAGTTGTTGGGTAAGAGAAGTTAGGGTTGACGTAAGGGTGATTGCACTACAAAAAGGTATTGAATTATTAAAAAATTATTAAGAATAATCTACAACTCACGATAAGGCTACACAACGGAACCTTCTAAAAGATCAGGAAAGTCGTAAACCTTGAGAATATAATGCTAAGCAATAGGTTGATATAATTCTTAACAAGGCTAGATACGACGTCGTGGACCCTGTCACGTGCCCTTTGTCCGCGCAAACACGACTTCTGCCTTTTCCCTCTTAGTTTCTGTATATCTCCTTCGTGGCAGACCCCTTTTGGCAAGTCTCCAGATAAGAAGAAAGAGACTATGAATTCCTCAGAGATCCACGCGCGTCTTGCATGCGCAACAACGGCTCTGCGGGGTGTCCAACGATCTTTCTATCTAAGGATTCCCGCGCAGAATTGAACCCGCTTAGATAACCGAATACCTGGCGAGTCTTGGCGGTGACATAAACAACTTCGCAGACTGATCGGCTCTGCTGCTAGGCACTTGCCTCATCATCCCATCAACCGTCCCGTTTTGGAACGAACGGTGACGTGACTGATTATAATTACACTATTTTATGTCGGGAGATTTTACAGCCGAGATATATCGACCATTCGTGTTCCAATTCACTCAGAGAGAACTCGCATCAGAGAATCCTTTATTCGATTCTAAAGAAATCAGAGTAGGCTGTATCTAATTTTTTTATCAGGTAGTGTACATTGCGGATTCTCTTGTAGAACTTGGTCAGGTGATTCTAGCTCGATAGCGTGACATTAATCCGACTAGAATTCTGACGCGTTCCTTCACCTTTTTAACTACTTTGATAATAATTGTGGTGGCATTTGATTGTATATATGTTCAATAGAATTTATTTGAAATCAACTGTTTCATGATGAAACAATCGTTTTTTTCATGTTATCTGTGCCTGATTGTAATTTTTCCAATTTCATTCAATCCGAGTTTCAATTTCTAAGCCGATGATTAAATCTCACATGAAAGTGTTTTCTGACTCCTTTATCTAATATCTAGAATTATAACTGTTTCCATGATTAGACGACGAAAGGATATTTCGGCAAGCTTAAGATAATCTCGTAAAGTACACGTGGGGATAATTGATGGTATTTGATCTTCCTAATGAGACGTTATGCCTTCGTGACTTGGTGTGACAGGTGAAGAAAGGATTTCACTTTCTAGCTGTTGTAGAGAAAGTACAGATTGAAGGTTAAAGCAGTATTTTTGTCTATTTTATCGTAACTTGTCGCGATTCTGCGAATAATTTCTCGTACAAACGAGGGTTTTTGCCTGTATTTCCAAGTAGCGCGAGAATCAAGTGTTTAAGGTACTGACGTGCACTTTTCACCAAGGACGCCCACTCGTGGAACTCTGCGACTCGAATCGCGTTCCGAATCGAAGCTTTAGGCAGTCAGCGAAAACTTATCGTCCGAAATATCGAGCATTATTGCTACAGGCTGCTGGAGCAGCCTGTTTTCAAGGCCTTGAGGAGAGACTTGGAATTGTTAACTGTGAGGGGCTCGAGTCAGATCAATCGATAATTCTATCGAGCGAGTTGTTGTTGGATACACATTCTATTTAGATCTTCACTAAATTGTAACTGAAAGTGTCCTGTTTAAAATGTAGACTTGAATTACAAGACTTTTAAATTTACTGCTTTTAGATTGAAATTTTTGTAATTCTTTGACTTCAAATTATATTATGCAGAAATTAAATTCTTAATACTTGAAGAATTGGTTCAATTCCGAACGTTCAAATTAAATCATTTTTGGTCGAAATTCTTGTTAAATCAAAAAATTTTAAGTTAATAATATTTAAATTCAACAATAATGTGAATGGAATGCTTCTTAATTTGTCAAATATGCTCAAAATTAAAAGCGTTAGTTCTTCAAACTTTTTAAATTTAAATCTTTGCAAATTCAATAACTTAAAATTCAAATGTTAAAAGACCGATTAATATTGAAAACCTTAATTGTTGAGCCATTGTGCTTGAAGCCTTCAATATTGAAAAAATTGAATTTGAAAATTAATGTTAAAGTAAATCAATGTTAACGTATTTTAAGTAAGTTAAAAAAACTTTGAGACAGAGTCTTTTTAATATTTCCATTGTATCATTATTTCAGAATGATCGAAGTAAAATAATATTCATAATTTGAAAATTGTTCATTTTTAAATTAGGATCGCTTAAAATGGAACAGATGCGACGGTAAGTGTGAGAAATTATGCAATTTTCAATTAAAATCCTTCATAGACCAATTTCCTTTCCAAGTCGGGCAGGCAGTCTATGCTCAAGTCACAGTCATTTGCCATTCAAATATATTTTTGGAACTGTTATGAATCTTTGATTTAAAAAAAGTTTTAATGCAGTTTATCAACAAATTGTAAAAATTGCTGCTAAAGTTTGATATATATTAATCTAATATATGTAATAATCTTTTTCCTTATGATTCTGCTATAATTTTTCACCTTCCTTCGAAATCCGTTAGAACTTATTTTTGAAATTAAAAATTGACAAAATGGACAATATTTCCTTTTCTCTTGTTTTTTAAATAAATTCGTCGTATTCTAAGTAGTATATTCAATAATAGCTTGTGCTGTGCTCGAGCTTTGGAGAAAAGAAAGAATTTTTTGCCTGGAATACGAAAATTCACATCTTTTACCAAAATGGCATAACATACTAAAAAAGTCGAAAGAACAAAATGTTCTCTCTAGAAAAAATTGTAGAAAAATGTCTATTAACACTTCTCGCGTTACTTTAGAGATTTTTGCGAAAATATGTGTAAAATCCTTTGGATTTTATTTTTCCTTGAAAATAATAAACACATAATTTAATAATTTCAATAACACCTTTAAGAAAAGTTTAGAACGTTTTTTGATAATTGGCGTTTTCAAATGCCTCTCCGATTTCGATTGAAATCATATTTAAAACTGATGAACATGAGATTTTCAAATTTCAATTGCTCAATCTTATACGATTTCAAATTGAAAGTCCTTATGGGTAAATAATTTTTATCGTTTCTTTTCAAATTTGCCAAATTTGTTTTGGCTTAAGCCTGAAATTGTTTAGTTTTGCAAGCTTCAATAATTTTTTATTGAAAATATTGAATGTGAAACTTTTCTACTTTTGAAGGCCTCGAAATAAAAATTGTTCAAATTTGCTGGCATCTGCTTTGGCATTGTACATGTTCAAATGTTTTTCATTTGAAGATTGTCTATTTTTAAGGCTCTGATCTTTAAATTATTTAAGTGTTTAAACCTCTTTTCTTGACATTGTACAATTAATAATGATTTGCCATCACGAAATACTAAGTTTGAAGGTGTTGACATTAAAAATATTTAATAATGTCGTATACTATTGAATGTTTTACTTCGAATTTATTTAATTTTGAATGTTGAATTTACATACATTTTTAAACGCTTCTATGTAAGATTTATTCTGTGTTAGATTCGTTAATTTTGAAATCCTTTTTCAGTATTTCAAATGAGAAATTGTTTAGTTAAGAAGACTTGAAGTTGACAATCTAAACTATCTAAAGGATCGGGAAAAATATTAAAATACCGGTAAATTTCTGGAAATGACCATGAATTTGTGTATGTTGCTTAATACTCTTCAGTGCTATCAGTGGTAGACTGTATTATTATGCCATTAGGCCAAATCCCTTTCGGGATAGGGTGGGGGTGTAGATGTTAGATTATTCTAGAATTACCGTGTTGTTTTTCTTTCAATAACACGTTCGTTCCGCAACACTGCTCCAACCTAGCCTGCTAATCTATCTCTTTAGCAAGCCGCCCATGCGAAGAGCTTCACAAAGTAATTATCGAAAGCTCTCCCTGTGGGTCTATTTTTATCCAAGGTCTTTCGTTTCAGGCGTTTCTCTATTTCTATGGCTTTTTATCTTTTCGAATTAGCGTCTCATTTACGCATTTCAAACATTCTCTCCTCGGTTTGCCTTTGGGTACTCGACCATTTTTTCCCTTTGATATACTTGTTTCGCCAGTCATTCTTCTTTAATTCTCTTAAAACTGACAAAGCACCTCAATAAATTTCTTTCACTCTTTTCAAACAGTGTCTCCTCAACACTGCATTCTTTGAGGATTCTCTTATTACTTCTAGTAATGGCTCTAACCCTGTCGATAACCTTCCTATCCTCGTTTATACATATGGCTATCTCCATTAATCTGTCTGTCATTAGTAAATAAACGTTTTTCTTAACCTTATAGCCGATAATATGCTGAAACATCGCTGATTCAGATTTAGAGAGCATGTCCCGACAACGGTGAGCTGATAATTGACCGGAATGGTTCCTTTTTGTTTGTTGAACTCGAACAGTTGCATCCTTGAATTCTTTCTAAACACATCTCCATTTTTCTTTCGCATCTCAAGCTTTCTGATACTACAAAAAATGAGATTTCTTCCATCAATCATCTTTTATGAAAAGTTCCGTAGAAGCGTTCTGAAACTTGTTCTAGTTTGCTTGGATTCCACGTTATTCAAGATGACGAGATGTTAGCATGTAGACCGATTTGCGGGAAACCGCTAACGACGTGGAATGGGAGATAGCTCTCGATCCCTGCCATATGCCGATGCGATAACGACGTTTCCACTCCTGGACATGAAACTGAGTATCTGGTAGTTTACACTTGGGAGTGCCGTAATCCTGTAAACTCGCTGTATCATAGAAGTCGACTCTGGCGATCGTGAGATTCTCCAAGGACTGAGGTATTTCATCGGAATTTTCGATGAATTCGCTTCCTAGTTGGGATGCTTTTCAGTCGTTACATGACGGTCCGACTTTCTAGTTTATGTGGATTTGATTCGCCTTCGGTCCACATGTACAGAAGTTGCTTATCCAGTAGGGATGTCTTTAGAACTGCTGTACAGAATATCAATGCGAGGGTCCTACCGAGAAGAATCTTCCCGATATTGGCGTATTTTGAATTTCTTGCAATTTTTTATCAAATGGTTCAAATTTCAATCCTTGGCTTAATTCTAGAAGTTTTAAAAAGTGCATGATCAGAGGATCATGATATTCAACTCTATGACTATGTTTCTTTCGTAGTCGCCCACGGAAATATTCCAGTGACCGCGAATTTACAAATTTGTGAATTCTAAATTGGAGGATTAAAGCATAGATGAAATCATATTTTGTTTTCAAAATTCTAGTCAAGTTTAAAGCTCAAAATCTTTAAAGTGCAATCTGGAATATTTCCACGGAAATGCAGGCTCGGTTCAGCTGACGATAGTAATTATCAACAATTGTCATTTACTGCACGATCAATCAATTCGAATGATCCATTCTCGTGTCTGGAACGAAAGTGAGGCTTTGGTTATGGGAGCAGCTGTTATGCTGTAAATCTTAGTGTAAATGTAAAAAGCAATATATTACGATAAAAAGTTGGTGTGAAAATCCAAGCGATTGATTGCATAACGAAGAATAATTAATATTGCATCAGATTGCTATAATTTGTACTGTGAAGCAGTCAGGTCTTACTGGGTAGGCAGAGCTTGAGGTGATTGGAATTTACCCAGAGTAACTTATAACTTTGTTGTTGTCCACCGTTATGGTCTATTGGAAATGTTAATGACGCTCGTGGTTTTTCCTTTTTTGGAGCAAAGCTTTATGTCGTCACTAATGTACCCTTTTTCAGTGTCATACACGGTTTTTCAGTTGATTCAACTTTTTGTCCTTGTAATAATCTTCACATAACTACTCTTTTTTTGCATAAAAGTAATTCTTTAATTTGAAGATGAGTTTCTAAGTTCTGCATAGAAAAACTCTTTGTTCTACATATACTGACGTATTACGTATTTGGAGATAGACAATCGGACAATAATTTCAAATGATCAAATAGAAGGAGAGCAGTTTGCAGATTGTGTATCTCAGCAATTTTGTTGTAATAATTATCCTTATTTAATGGAATTAAATAAGAAAAGGATATTTACAAACAAAAAAATCAATGTTTCATATTGAGTTTGGTTTTTTCTTGCGATTTTCATATTCTTATCAGCACCGTTTGTTCTAAGTCGATTGTATGTAAACCTCCAAGACAATAATATGAGCTCTCGAGGTCTGTATGATAGAGTTTATTATTGACAGATGTATTGCATATTTATCGGAGAAGGAAAGGGTGTTTCTCCTCTCACCCGGAAATATTTCGCAGAGTAATATAGAAAAGTTTTCCTTAGTTTTCTTTTTAGGCTGAATAGTCACTCACATCGTAATATGAAAGCATTGAAAGTGAAATTCGGAAGTTACACGATAACCATGATCGGACATTTTTGGCTGGTAGAAAGTATACGCATTGAATTTCACATACATAACGAGGCGATAAGTGACTCAATCGGCGAAACTGCTCATCTTCCTTTTGTACCTCTGCTCTTTTTATAATGCCAATGAACTCCGGGAATGAGAGTGGACTTTTATGGTCCTATAATTAAGTGAATTGCAGCTGATTACAAGCACACAGCTTTCATTGCACCACAAATAATTCTCTTCTCTGGTTTATATTTCTTCCTCTAAATTGCGGTACACGCGTATTACGTCTTGGGAAATTAGACGATCGTTTAATCAAAATGAACCTCCTTTTTAAGTTTTTTTTTTTATAGGAGAAATGGAAAGTGAAAATTAACCTATTTTAATATTTCAATTATAAATAAGATATGTAGTATCATATGAAATAATTTGAGATTGAACGGGTTCGTTGTGAAATTCTTGAAAGTTTCAAATTATAATGTGATATTTTACAGTTTGAGCAGTAACATTTTTTTATTTTAAAGACTAATGGTAAAATCCGTTAATTTCCAAGACTTAAATTTGACGATTTTCATTCTTAGGTCTCTAAATTTTATAATTGATTAATTTAGAACGTTAAAAGTTAGAAAATGTACCATTTTCCAATTGTTTACTTCCACCCTGTCATAAAGTCAGTTTAGTTATGGGGAATATAAACTCCAGCATATAAAGCAACCCGTCTTGCATTTGTGTAATGCAAAAAAGTACTATATAGGCGATTTTAATTCGGTTCCCAAATCTCCCGCGCTCGAGATCTTACGCTGATTAGTTAAAGGCTTCGAGACTCGGAAGACGTGCGCAAAATATACGTATAACCAAATTCTGAAAAAAGGTTATGTTATGTATATCTTCTAAAATGTTTTGAAACCTTTTCAAATCTTCCAAATTTTTTAAAATCTTTGAAATCTAGTGAACTGTAACCTATTCAAAATCGTTGAAACGCTTTACATCTTTTAAAAGTTTAAAAATATTTGTAAAATTGTTATGAAATATTTATAATCTGATAAACACGCCTTTATAAAATGTTCAAAATCCTTTTAAATATTTTAAACTCTTTAAAACATTTTGAAATCTTTATTAATGTTTTTTAATATGGTGTATACTCAAAAACCGAGTGGTGAAACTCTTGCAAATTCCGTTATATGGCAATGGCTCATTCTAATAGACCTTTTTATTCTAGACGTCGTTAGTGTGCACGTGCTTTATTGCCATCTCTGTCACTCTTACGGCATTAACCTTAATATCACTCCTGTAAACGCTCCTAGGGAAATCGAGTCAATTGTCGAGAATGGGAAGACCACTGGGACACTGGGACTTTATATTCTCGGCAATTGTTTCTGTTGCACACTCGATGCCTGACATGGTTCTTCTTGACTTCGAGAAGCGAACCATGTTCGTTATCGAATTTTCGGCACCAGCTGACAAAAATATCATAGTCAAGGAGAATGAAAAGAAAGAGAGGTATAGAGACATTATAAGGGAGTTGCAACGATTGTACCCGGAATATTCTGTTAAACTAATCGTCCTTATCATCGGCGCTCTTGGAGGTGCCAAGCTTTCACTCGTTAATAGTCTGAAAAGCATCCCTGCGTGTCAACAATATGCTAAAACACTTGCGGGACAAATGCAGAAGGCGGTCATCCTTCGGTCACTCGGTGTCATCAGGGTGCACGAGACTTTTGCCGGATCGTCATATTGATTTTGTTACAGACTGTAACCAGTTACCACCTATCTCATAGTTGTGAGACGTGGTTGTGGCTGAAATTTTACCGCGATTTCGCTGGAAGCGGGTGCAATATTTCAGATTAGCACCCGCTCCCGGCGAAATCCTGCGGTTGTCTTTATGACAAATTTTT
>NC_046664.1:99160246-99183074 GCF_010883055.1 Belonocnema kinseyi
GTCTACCCCGGCAGCCTTACCGTTTTTCAAGTTCTTAATTATATCCCTAACCTCAGTGACACAGACTTTTTCAATTGAGTTTTCCAACGCATCGTGTTCAACCTTATAAAATTCAAATTTTGTCTTCAACTTGGGTTTGTTATAGATGTAGAATTTTATTACCGTTCACGCTATTATGATGACAAAATTGTCATGTTAATATTATAGAAATCAAGGTACTTTAGAAACAGCTTAAAAACGGCTTGAAGATAATATCCGACATTACCGTACAAGATTTTAACAAGGAACCATATTGCAAAGATTAAATCCTTTAAAATTGATTTGAGTTTAAATTTTGAAATGAATTGTTTGAAAACTGCTTCTGAAAATTGTTCCTAACTGGTCGGGAAATCCAGAAAATGTCCTGAAATTTGGCTTTTGTAACAACCCTGATAACAAAACGATTAAAATCGAATAATTCCAGACATAATATTTTGAAATGGTGCAATCTTAAGATTGGAGCACTTGAAATGAACCAAATATGAATTTAAGTATTATTATACAATTTCTAAGTCAATTCCTTCATTTATTAAAATATTTTTAGATCGTAGAAGCGAAAAATGTAATAATTTCAGCTTGATACTGTATATATAAGTCGTTGATCAATAATTTAAAACTAATGTGAAATTGAATAATTGAGTAATTTTGAATTTACGCTAATAAAATGTGTTTTAAAATTGGAAGAAACAATTTGAAATAGAAAACGTTTAAATTATACAAATTTGAGGATAGGAAAATACGCTTTAAATTTAAAAATAGTTGACCCCGTATTTGTATCTGATTTTAGAGACTAGAAGATCGATTGGATTTTGGTGAAAATGTAATATAAAATGTTTATTTTCATGTTTCAGGTCAGCTTTGCAGACTTTGCACAAAGTATCGAGTAAGGCACGCGAGCAAAACTACTTTTTGGGCGGACTGTCGCATGATTGGGTCAGTTATTATGAACAACGAATCGAGAGTGACCGCTCGTGCCTCAATGAATGGCATGCCATGGACAATCTCGAGTCTCGAAGACCACCCTCACCGGACAGTGTTCGCAACAAGTGAGTTGTCAATTCTTAATGTTATTATTGGAACGATTCATATTTACACCTTACACGGCTTCCCGTCTTTAAACGCACTATCCTCGTCCGAGTACATCAAACATTCATCGAGAAACTGCTGGATTTTCTGATTTAGCTTGGCTCGTCGCCAAAGTTGCTAGTTTGTTGACGCTTCAAATCCCCAATGCGTCTGCATAAAACTAAAGCATAACTTTATCGCTGTCCTTCAAATATTTCTAATTTTTACGCCTATCCCCTTTCTGCTGAATATTACTGAGACCCAGAAATCTTTTATGGAAGGAAGGAGCTGTGAAGGGGAGTCTTAAAGAATGATATTTGTGAGTGACCTTTGATTCGAGGTTTGTAGCTTCTACTAGGTTTTTAGCCTCCTAAATATCAAACAAATATCAGGATGTTTAGTTTGATCTTTAACTTAAAGAGCTTGTGATTTGTATGTGCTAATCGATTATCTTTTCGCAGACCGAGGGAGAGGGACGAGACCGAACGTGTGATTCGCGCGACATTAAAAGAGATCATGATGTCAGTGGATCTTGATGAAGTCACTTCGAAGTACATCAGAGGCCGTCTCGAGGAAGATCTTGATATGGATTTGGGAGAGTTCAAGCCTTTCATCGATCAGGAGATGCTTACCATTCTAGGTCAGATGGATGCTCCAACCGAGATATTTGATCACGTGTACTTAGGGAGTGAATGGAATGCTAGCAATCTGGAAGAGTTACAGAAAAATGGGTATGTCATAGTTATAGAATTAAAAAAAACTGAATGACTTTATGTAGTTTATATCATCGATAAAGTTTATGACATTTAGAAATTTCAAATACCTAACGTTCTTTTTTTTACAGGGTTAGACATATATTGAACGTGACGAGGGAGATCGACAATTTCTTCCCAGGGATGTTCAATTACCTAAACGTTCGAGTATATGACGACGAGAAGACAGATTTACTGAAACATTGGGACGACACTTTTAAATACATAACCAAAGCCAAGAAAGAGGGATCAAAAGTGCTGGTGCACTGTAAAATGGGTGTCTCCAGATCAGCGTCCGTTGTCATCGCATATGCTATGAAAGCGTATAATTGGGACTTCTCTCAGGCGTGGAAGCACGTCAAGGAGAAGCGAAACTGTATAAAGCCTAATAACAGCTTCCTCCTGCAACTCGAGACTTACCAGGGCATTCTCGATGCCATGAAGAATAAAGAGAAGTTACAGAGATCCAAGTCTGATACGAACCTGAAGTCACCTACGATGGCCAAGGATCAAATCAAGAAAGAACAGAAGGTGGACTCCGCCGACGACTCTTTAATAGAATCTTCCGGAGTTGAACTGAAGAGCAAAGGCCAAAGGCCAAAGAGCTGGTCCCCAGACTTGGAAGTTGCTGAGATCATTATCCCAGCGGGTGAGATTATTTTTCAAATTAAAGTTTCCATATCTATTTTAGTTTCTAAGTTAAAATTCTAATATAAATGCTGTGTATTGTAGCTCCCCTGTCGCAGTCTCTAGAGAGTATCGACAAAACTGGGAACCCCGAAGTCACTCGAGAAGACCTCCTGCGTGGCTCCAACCCAAAGACTGGCGTCGATCAAGAAGCGAGAAATGTCCTCATGCCTTGTGATAACGGACAATCATACAGCGTCTCGCAGAACCAAATTGTTCACTTGCCTGGTCCCGACGTACCGAGCGTGAAAAACCGAGTCAGCAAACTGGAAACCCAGGGTCAGAAGCGCAAAGGACTCGTATTAAATCTCACAAATCAGTTTGAAGCCGCTACGAGTAAACCTTCGTCTCCAGGATCCGATTCCGATGGAAAACCACTACCCCAGAGTCCCCTTTCCGAATCGAACGAGAAGCTCATGATGAATGGTTTGTCGGAACAGCAAGCAGAAACACAGCAAATCGCTCAAATAACTGCCGTAGTTCTGAAGAAAGAGGTCTGGGATCCTGGCGAGAACCGAGAAACAAAAGGTCCAATAAACGATCGAATTCCTCTCGTCATAACTAGCAAATCCTCCTCAGTCGACAATGGTGAATGTCTAGTCTGGACTGCGTCTGCAGAAGCTAACCGTACTAATTCAAATAGTAGTGTTCGCAATGGCGAATTAAGTAAAGAAAGTGAGTGTCTAGCAAGTGCACCGCCTCCAACGATGACAATGACGACGACGACATCCTATTCCGGAGCCATAGGAAGAAGATCAAAGAGAGAGGGAGATCCTTTCAGCGCTCAGCTTGACAGAGTCTTCGACCGAGAGGAAAGGCGCGGAGAGCCCACGATTAGAGATGCTCCAAGTCGTCAGAGTTCCTGGAGTAGCTACGACAGCGCCGTCGTCCTCGAGAACTCTGTTCATAGTTCCTGGGCAACACTTCCGTCGAGAAATAGTTCGTGGGGTTCCTACGATATGCGTCCTGTTGATCCGCTGGGATCAAGTGGTCTTTTTCCATACGATAAGGAGGAAATACCGTGGCATCCTGGCACTGTCAGGAGGACGAAACAGAAATTAGAAGAAGGCAGCAGTGCGAGCACTGTGAAACGAGTCTGCACACAGACTTCTGACTCTGACGAAAAATCGGATAGATTGACAGTAGACACCGAAGATGGGCCAACGGAAGCATATAATCCTGTGCTTCTGCACTATACACCTTCGCCAACTCCTCGAAGAAGGGATCCGTCCCCCGTCAACGTGCGAAACCTCAAGGTCGAAATATCCAACGACACTCCGAGTCCCTTAGGAGCAATTGATATCTCTCCTATATCTTTAAGACAGATGGGCAGACTATCAACCAGCGCACCAGCTCCCTCTTCACTCTCGTCGGATACCGATTTACCCCTTTCGTTGAGAACCTGCAGGTCAGAGAGCGAAACATCGAGTCCGAGCGTCGTCAATACGCCCCAGTGTCCTTCCGTAAAACATCATAAGATGGTTCTGGAGAATCTAAATAACAAGCCTATCTACAATAAAAGATGCCTCTCCGTAGACGATTCTCCCGAGTCTGAGTGTCAGCGAAGCATTTCGGGAATAGTTAAGAATCTCAAAAAGGAATTTGAAGCCAAATCCTCCACCAAATCAGAGAAAAGTCCCGAAAACTTTTGTGACACGGATTCCAGCGTCAATCTGCGACAGAAGAGGGATGTTAAGATAAGGAGCTTACCTTCCTCTCCTGTCATTGCACACAATGATTTGAAGATTCAGTCGCTGAGTCTCGAGTCTAAGGAGAAGGAAGCGAAAGTGAACGATTTGAATTCCCCTTTGCAAGAAACTGAAGATCTTTCTGTGAGAGTTCTGGTCGGAAAGTACGAGATCGCGAAGCCAGAGGGGAAGAGAAATTCGGAGATACAGTTGCGTGTGTCCAATAGGGATAGAGAAAGAGACTCGATAGAAGTTCATCCTCCTGCGAAGTCGAAAATTGCTCCGGAGTTTGCGAGGAGATCTGCTCCTATGATTATCAACCACTCCTCCTCTTTGTTCACTGAAGCACCGGAGGCTCCAGGTAGGCCGCCGATTCCCTCGTCGAGTGTTGTTGTCGCCAGCGTTGTGGCAAAGGCAGCTAGCAAAAAGCAACAACAGTATGGAAGAACTCATCCCTTGGCTAGGCTGCAGGACAGGCCTAGGCACAGCAGTCCCGTTTACAATACCATGTAATAAAATACTCTACGTCGTACTTTCTAAGGCGGACTCGCAAGCGGCGCTCATTCATTCTTTAGAGGTTTAGAAAAAGGGTATTGGAACAGAAAAGGAAAACAGGATGAGAAAAAAGAAGTAGTAAATAAAATAGCAACAGATAAATAGGCTTCGAAAGATTATTCAACCTTATTTTCAAGTAGTCCAAGTGGTGAAGCTTTTAGGATAGGGTGTGAAGAATTTTTCTGAATTTTTTTAATGAAATACTTTATTTTTTGAATAATTAAGATGTTTGATCTGAAGTTTGTGGTTATGTTGAAGGACTAAAAATTTTGCATAATCTTTTAGATGATCCATTTTTTTTAAATTACTATTTTTACTGTTCTGACTATTTAAATGCGTATAATTTTCATTAGATTTTTTCATAATAATGACATTAGACATAAGCATTTTAATCCTTTATCATTTAATCTCTACACAATTTTAGACATATTTTTCAGACAATGAAAACAATTTTTTTTTATTCGACCATTCGTATGTGCTAGGTAACATTTTTTATTGCATTCGCCGAGATACCAAGATTGGTAAATTTCCTTATCGTCTAATATCTTAATTTAAACCGGAATGTAAAATGTGTATGTGTTCGCACTTAACATAGTTGAAATCGAATTTTAAATATAAATAAATTTTATATTATGGTTTAAATGACGATATTTCAAGAATTTTAAGGAAAACAATTAACGGTTAAAAATATAAACAAAATATTATTTGTAAAAATAGTTTGATTTAATTTTACAAAAAAAAAATGGTAAAAGATTAAAATATAATACGTATTTAAGCGTTTAGAAAGTAAAAATGGATATTTTTGTAAAAATGGCTATATACACAAATATTTTTTAAAAACGGTGAAAAGTATCGAAAAATGGGAACTTCGGAATTTTATACTTTTAGAAAAAGCGCTATAATTTTGTTAATTTGAAATATTCTTGCAATTTTTCAGTCAATTTTAAAAGGATGTTAAATCCATCAACAAGGAAAAATTAAATATCATCCTTAAAGTTCATTGATGTCAAAGGGATCCTTCCCACCAAATTTCGTGTTTTGTAAATGATTTAGTTTCTTATGTACAAAGCACTCACAAATAATTATTTTTGTGATTAAAGAGTATTGCATTTTTTCAGATAGTTTAATTTTTATTTTGAAGATAAGAAAGATGTTCCATTGCAAAATTACGGATTGTACATTGCATCATGATTTTGAGAGCAAATTTCACGATTACCGAGCCATTTACCTATCTGGTAATTGATAAGTGAATCCTGCCCAGGCTGGTTCTGCGCCTGCTTGACTATTAATTAATCTGATCATGTATGAGGAATCCTTTTGTACAGGACTCACTCAGTCCGCGATCTCAAAACTTTAGGGTTGTATGTAAAAAAATTCAAATTCGGTCAATGAAATGCTGTTGGAAGATTATCAATTCCTAATGGCATTTTAAAGTGCATTAACTATTAACTATTTTATTTAAAAAAAGTTTTTTGGCTTGTAGAAGATGGATGAGCGTGTCTTGCGAGAAACGAGGACGTCGTGTGTCTCGTGTTCAATTGTAGGAAAGAAACCGTGTGATCTCCTTAACGCCAATAGTTTACGCTCTTCGAGCCGTCGACGTTTGCTCGGTGGGGTAGCTAGAACTCGTCAAGATAAGATTTCGACAACTGGATTATGTTTTATTTTTCGCCGTAGAGAAAATCTGTAAATTACGCATTGAGATTAGAAATTTCTTTTGTTTGAAATTCAAACTACCCTTCATGTGAGTGGGATTCAATCAGTCTGGCTCGAATGTCGAGGCTTTGAGAGTTTTCGTTTATGTTTTTCGAGTCGAGTAGTTCTCGAAGTGGATGAGGAAGTAAAAATAGTCGATCTGAAATCAAATGAAAAAGTTGAAGGTCGAGGCGTAAGAGTGGACCTTGATTTGTCGAGAGGCGAGTGCTCAGTCAGGCTGTGAATGTAACGTCTGGGCCTCGCACAAGTTCTGGTCTTTTCATTTCTTTCTGGCGTTCTTTTTAAGTCATTCGACATTTATGTATCATTGCAAATACATAATTGCCGCATAGTTACGATTATCGAGACCCTAGCGAAAGAAATCTCGAGACGATGTAATGTTAAAATATTAGTAATTTATAGTGACTAATGTGATTAGAAGCACTT
The DNA here is from genome assembly GCF_010883055.1 of Belonocnema kinseyi. Classification (NCBI taxonomy): domain Eukaryota; kingdom Metazoa; phylum Arthropoda; class Insecta; order Hymenoptera; family Cynipidae; genus Belonocnema; species Belonocnema kinseyi. The sequence goes on from NC_046664.1 coordinate 99,167,175, forward strand.
GGCGGTGCGAAGTGTGCGTGACGTGAGCGATGTAGAAATTTTTCGCGCGATGTTGTAAGTGTGCGTGAAAGGACTCGCCTGAGGCAGCTAACTTGAGAGTCCTTCGAGTCCTTTAATTACAATTTTTGCCGTCTTTGAACAAGACTACAAATCGATATTATTCGAGAAGGAAATGCAAAAGAAGGTTCCGAAGTTCGGAAAGCATGAATGCTTTTTTTCTTTACTAAATTCCAATCGTCGCGAAATCTGTTATCGGTTTTAATATTGCATCTCGTTTTCCGACTTTCGGAAATTAAATTATTTTACTAGGGACTAATTGAGGGTTGCAATAATATAAATTCGTACATTGTGTTGTTTTTTTAAATTAGAAAAAAAAATTTTTTAGTAGAGAAATGCTTTGTGATAGAGTCTCGACTCGAGCGAGTGACAAGATACTGTCTCAGTGTTTTCCTTTTTTATTAACCGTTACTGTCCTACTCTTTATACTCCAATTACTTATAATTGTCGTGTATACAATCGATTAGGTTTGATAATTTGATTGAACCAGTTTTGTACCCGGCGATCTAATGTAGATGACGCGTCAGATTAAAATCGTGATTTTAAAAAGCCAAAAGTACAACTAATAATACCGGCGGGTGCTAATATGCATGTGAAATTATGAGCTGAGCTACGTGAGTGTTTCTTACGACTTTCAAAGATACTTTTTAAGACATATCATCGAACTTTTGTTACTGCGTAAATCTCACGTATTTTCGCGTACCAATGAATTTAGTTAGTGATATAGAAATGAAAACAAATTTAATAAGACGAGTGAGATGAAGACGAACGAACGAAAGAAACAAAGAAACAAACAAATAAATTGATGACCAATTTTTTACGCCGGCTACGTTGTTTGCAAATGCAACACTTCGTGTTTTAAGCACACGACAATTATTCTATTTTATTACCATGTGACTTCTCAACCAAATAGGTTTGTTTATCGTTAGACGTAGAATTGTGAATGCGACGGACTTTCGAGATGTAACTCTAACTTCGCTGATGGTCGCCGTTAGAGAATAATACTTACTTAAGTAAGGCTGGTTGAAATTTGGAAAGAGTACTACCCTTGAACGTTTGGTCGTCGGAGACGCTCTTGTTTTGCGCCTAGCATGTCAAATTTTGGGTGTCGATATTTTTTCATTATAAGTGGACGCGTGATGAATGTGCATTAGCTCTCTCTTTCTCCTTTCGAAATGTTAGAGGAAAGCCACCGAGGACAGGATGCGTACCTAAAACAAGACGCGTCGTCGTACTCTTTCTCTCACCGACTCGGATTAGTTACTAGTAAGTCAAGTAAGTTTGTATTATTGCGATTCGATGTGCTCATTTTTATTAGTAGTTTCCCTCCTTCCTCCATGCCCCATCCGCTTAAATGTGTGTGTTCAAACGAGATGAGAAGCTGTTGTCATACGAGGTACGAAGTAAATGAAAGAAAACCATGCGTTGTTCTGTATAAATTTTGTACCATAGTTTGTATTAAATAAAATTGTTTATTGCTTGACAACACCTTTTACTGTTATATATTATACATTCAATTACTTCCTCTATCTCTAACTTTCTTTTTCTAGTTTATATATTGATTCTTTCAAGTTAGGAAAGTTCTATTTCAAAAATGGCTTTGTCGCTGCAAAAAGCAAGTTTTGGCAAATCGATTTCGTCCGTTGGTCTAGATCTTTTCAATTGTGTCGCTGAGATTGGTCCGATATCTATAGAGTAAACTCCTCCTGGTAAATTTTTTATTCCGCTAATAGTCTGAAAATGTATTTTGTTGTATTTGAAAGAAATTAGCAATTGAGATTATTTGTATTGCTCTAAAAGAGATGGGTTTCGTCTCACGGAGTTTGTTCGAAGATCAACAACTCTAATATAATTGTTATCTGATCCTCCACATACAAAGAAGATGTCGTTGATAAATTTTCCACAATATAATTGACTTTTATAAACTTCTGGTTCCAAATTGGCAATAAGTTTTTCGGTTGAGTAATCCCATAATTGAACAGCATTTTCTTTTTGCCAAGCGCATGTTAAAATCTGAGAACATAAAGAAATATATATGAGCATTAATTCAATATTTTATTTGCAGGCAAACACTGATTGTTGCACTGCTTTCTCAAAATTCTACTCTCAAAAGAAATATGAGACAGCAGCAAAAAATATATAAGTGTTAATTTTAATTTGTGAGTTAAGTTTTTGATGGTAAAAGAATGTTTGGACCAACGGATATATCTTTGGGCTACTTTTTCCATACTTGACATATTTATTTACGGGGTGACCATTAGGGTGGTCCAAAAATGCATGGAAAATTTTTTTCTCATGCTAGAGGACAACGATCCCCTCCCCATTTTATTCCAAATCCGAAAAAGAAATTACCAAATTTTTTATTCATTTATATTTTACATTCTCATCATTTATGATTGAGAAAGTATTAGAATTGTCGGAAATTGCACATCACACTTTTTCAACGGATCTCCATGTTTCGAGACCCCCTGAATCCGAAAATCAGGTCTTCACGATGGCGTCTGTCTGTCCGTCCGGCCGTCCATCCGTAAACACGATAACTCCCGAAAAAATGAACGAATCAAATTCATCTTTGGCACACTTTTTTTAGGCCCTAAAAAAAAGGACGAGTTGGTTAACCAGCCATTTTTGATAAAAATTCAAAAAGTGAACGCATTTAAAACATTTTTGAGACCACTTTTTTCTGAATTTGAAAATTCTATGTACGGATATTAATAGTATTGAAAAGAACAAACAATTTATCCTTATGACTTTTTTCGATAAAAAGAAAATTCTCAGAGTTATAGCGTTTTCAAAATTTTTTTAATCAACTGAAAATCAAAATTTGAAGCCGGAATTCGTAGAAATAATTTTTTTTCGATAATTCGTTTTTCCCCTAAAAATTATTACTATTAGTCTAATGGAATATTTAATAACATTGTTTCATTAATTTTTAATTGTTTAAACAAACGGAATTTGTTTAAATACTTTTTTATTATAAATTATTAATATTTCTTTAGCGGAATATTTATCAACATTGTTAGATTACTTTTATTTTTTTGATTTTTTAAAAATAAAACTTATTAGTATTGGTCTCATGGAATATTGAACAACATTGGTTAATTCATTTTTAATTATTTAAACAAATTCCATTTGTGTAAAAAATGTTTTCTTTTCTTCAAAAATTCGTTGAACTGGCGGTTTATTTTTATTAAGTGACATAAATTTATTTTTAAATATTTTTTAATTGTGGAAACAATAAATTATTATTTATTTTCAACTTATAATAATAATCAAGGTTGTATATTAATTAATTTTATTTTTACATCTTACCTTAATTATTAAAAAAATCCTTATTTGTTTTTTATCTTATACAATCTTAATTTATATTGTCTATCACGGTGTCTCGCAACTTAACGTTGTTTTTTGCTGTCTGAGAACTTTTTACTGTATTCTTTAAACAACTGCAATAAAAATTATTTTTGATCCTAATTTTGTATCCTTATTTTATACTTAAAAATTAATGAACCGATAATGATAAATATTTTACTAGAGCCACAGTTATAATTTTTATTTTAAAAAATTCGAAAAGAAATTATTTAAATCAATGCTATTTGTCTTAATAATTGAAAATTAATGAACCAATGTTACTAAATATTCCACTAGACCAATAGTAATAATTTTTAGGGGTGAAAAACGAATGATAAAAAAATATATTTAAACAAATGAAAATTAATAAATTATTGTTATTAAATATTCCACTAGACTACTAGTGATAATTTTTAAGGGGAAAACAAATTTTCGAAAAAAAAAATTATTTCCACAAATTCTACTTTTTTTTAATAATTGAAAAATAATTGACCAATGATAATAAATATTCCACTAGAGGAATATCAATAATTTTAAGTAAAAAAGGACAGAATACAGTCCTCAAAAGATCGATTTCATGAAGAATTGACATTTTTTGTTTTAAGGGATATTTTTGAGGTACTCGTGGGCCCCTGTACTTTCCCGTCATATTTTTTCAAACGTTAAAAAATTATTCCAAAAATTTAAAAAACTGTTTTTGTCCAATGCATTTTACATGGGAAACTTCAAGTCAAACCCGTTACCTGTTAAAATAAAAAAAAATTAGGGAATTTCTTTTTACGAATTTGGAATGAAATGGGGGGTAGGGGTCGTTGTCTTCTAAAAAAAGCATTTTGGAGCCACCTTGGTGACCATAGGATAGGTCAAGCTTATAAGTGAGGCAAAATTCACGGAATTTTGATTGCCAGGGAAATCAGGGAAAAGTCAGAAACTTGAAAAAATCTTGCAAAATGAATAAAATAATGAATAATAATCTATAAATAATAAAAAGTAAATATATAATGAATAAAATAAAATATTAACGGAATTTATATGAGAGGTTACATTAAATAACTGCCAAGGATAATAAATTTGGAAATTTTCAATTTTAATTTGAAATTGTTTTATTTCGTTGATGAAAGATTTTACGTTGAAATGGTACCATATTAAGGATTTTCAAAGTGTACCGTCAAGTTTAAGCTTAATTAATAGTTAACTTGATTGCTAAAGATGACAAAAAACGCCAGTTGAATTATTGAAATAAATTCTAGAAGGAAAGCCTAAGCGTAAATAATGAAAAATAGTTGAGGTCATAATTATTTGACTTAAAAGTAGTTATCAATATATTTGCGTTTTTTTATTAACTTTAGCCAAAAATTGTAATTTTTCTTCAAATTTAATTTACAAAAGCCCATTCTGCTGATTGAACAGTTATTTATAATTATATTTTTCACATGTTTATCAAATATTATAAGGCAAATATTTAATTTAAAAAATGACTTACTAAAAATAATTTTATGCATTATTTATGAATGAAATAATTTTAATAAAAAATGTTGCGAATATTGTATTAAATATATTTAATATTGTAAAGAACCTTTCAAGGGATAGAATAAGCTTTTATAAATTAAAATTGAATGAGAATTAGGATTTTGACTAAAGTGGAAGAAAAAACACAAATATGAAGAAAAAACTACATTTAAGTAAACAGTTATGATTTCCACTATTTTTATTATTATTTACGTTTGCGTTACTGTTCTAAAATAATAAGGCTAGAAATTCAGTAATTTTGAACTTGAATGTATACCTAGAAAAGCCTTCGGATTTTTGTCTTTCAATATTAATGGTTAGAAAAAATAAAAAATTGGCCAGAGAGAAATCAGTGAATTTGGAAAATCCGGTTTTGAGGTCATTTTTATACAATATTCTTTTGCTTTGCATTTATAATTCTATTTTATCTTTTTTTGCAGTTGCTTCCTCTTGACGATTATACTTTTGGTTAAAGATTTTATTTTTTCGTTGAAAATTGAATAAAATTAAAAATTCGTCCTTGTGGATAAATAATTAATCTTTTATGGTAGAAAAGAAATCTTTTCTATTCAAGTAAACATTCTTCTTTAAAATTTTCACAAGATTACAATGACAGTTTTTATATATTAGTGGTCAGGAAAAAATTAAAAATTAGTCAGGGAACAAATCAGGGAATTTAGAAAACGAAGTTTTGTTACCACCCTGCTCGTAGCAATGCTAATAGAATTTTTGTTGGTATGCGAGTACTGTTACTGTCGGAATAACAAACGGCATGGAAATCTGTCGTAATTTGCCGCAGTGGCACTCCCTACTTAGGCTCAATTTGCTAAGAAAGCATGAAACTTGATATGGGTTCTTTGCCAGGTTCCTTGCGACATTTTTTTAATTGGCACTTTTTAGAATATCCTGTATTCTAAAAAATATTACATATAATTGACTTTTGCATTTTGATACTTGAGAGGGGGTTCTTAAATTTTCCAAATCCGTAAAAAAATTTAAAAAAACTAAAACCTTACCAACATGTCGGCTGTTTTTAAATTGAAAAATGTAGCTTTTTTTAAAATGCGAAATACGAGAAAAAGAGACATCAACATATCTTGCATGAAAATAAATATATTAGTATCAATTTTCTCAAAAATTTAATTCTCCAAATCCTCCATAAAAACTCCAACTAGCATAGGAGAGAAAACTGATCATATGAGAGTTCCAAACTTATCTTTTTAGAAATTGTTATTAAATTTGAAATATATAGAATGTAAAACATATTTAAAACATCAAAAAAATGTTTTTTTAAAAGGAATTTTGGCATTAAGGGCGTGTGATACTTACAGTTTCCCGGCTTTTTCCCACAAAAATGAAAATTTTTAAAAACTGAATTCGGAGATGCTATAAAATATCGTAACGGACGTCCCCGGGCTCTTTTTAAAGGGATAATAACAAAAAAATGTATTGTGCTAAATACAAATTTTATGCATATTATTTTAAGTTTACGTCATTTTTCATCTCTGCCTTTCCGATAATCTGGAAAATATTTATGAAATAAACTTTTTTGATTGCCTGCAAACAAGGTTAGTTCCGGGAGATTAGTTACTATGTTTATTTGTAATTCCAAAGTTTTCGGTCAAAAATATTGTGTAGTTTGGAAGTAACGCTCAGGTGATTTGTAACACACATAACCTCGAAATATACACGTACGTTGTTAGCAATATCAAAAATTATTTGATAAAAAAACACAAAAAAAGTGTGTGGGGACGTCCGTTAGCATGTTCGCTATCATTTCCCAAATTTTTAAGACAAAATATTTATTATTCTAGAAAAAAAGCCGGGGGAACCTAAAACTGATAAAATCGACCATTTTCTAAGTATCACATGCCCTTATTTTCAATTAAATCCCAACGTTTTCTTATGGCAATTGCAACTCTTTCGTAATGGGCTGTTTGGAAATGTTGCTATTAAATCGAAATACACATAAATGTGATCCAAAGAATAGATGGTTCAGAATCAACCACAAAAAGGTATTTTCACTTAAACCATTAGCTAACTACTTCGTTGAATGCTGTGGTCTGAGAGTAAAGCAATAGACCAAATGCATGGGAATCAGATCATTTTTGCCCTATTTTATTAATATCCGTATCTTCATAAAAACTAGTGCTTTCTATATAAGTGTATTTGGAATTAGATTTTATTTTTCAAGAACTATTTAATGAAATAATAAAATGCTAATAATTGGTATTCATTACGAATATATTACAAAATTAAAGTTTTGTCTCATGCATTTGGTCCATTTTCCCCTCAGCACTCAACGAAGTGAATTTAGGTGGTGATGGATATCAAAATTCCTAAAAAGATCGTTGAATGAAATAGTATGTTAAATTCTTAGTAATGCATATTATTTTTCATAGCAAACTTACTGAAAATTCTAGTTCAGGTACCTACACACCCTAATTACCTACGCGTCTACTTTAGAGCTGAAAAAATGTTTCAATTCTAGGGATAGTCCAGTCAATGAAGGATTTGAGAAAAAAATTCGTAAAAGTAGCATTTTTTTCATAGATACGTTGGCAATGGCTTAATAAAGATAATGTAAAAAGTCCCCAAACATACGTGTACGGCAAAGTTCCGAAATTCTGGAAAGTGTTAAACAGTAACATGTTTTTTAAAATTACTCGAGAACTGTTGATTTTAGGTTGAAAATGGTGATGTGAAAAAATGTTCATTATTTTATAGGGCACAAAAAAGGTTCTATCTATTGTGGACCTATTATCAACGGTTGCGCTATGAAATTGGATTAGCTGCACAATTCTTTTATTTGTGAAAAAATAAAATAAAATCTCAAATATCCTGGCAAAAACGTCGGAAATATATCAGACGATTTGTACTGGAGCAAATGCAGGTTCCTGTTAACAAAAAAAACGACTAAGTCATTTGCATGACAAACTAACAGTATAAAATGAGCTCAACTTCAGTGTACAATTTGATATGTTTAAGGGGATGCTTTTGAGATGAAATTTCTTGCAAGTGTTCCTCCATTTTCATACAGTACATTTTCGAATTTGTAGATCAGAATAATAATATTTAGGGCCTCTTTTAAAGCTTTAAACAAGTAAATTTCAAAATTTAAGCTATGATGTCGGAAGCAGCGGTGATTATGAGCCATAATGGCAGCAATGGGAGCGGGGGCGAGAACGGTTACCTCTTTCGAAGATATTGAACCCTTCGAAAATTTTTTGCTCACTTTTCCCGACAATAGACTTGGCCTTCGGGTGGCCGTGACGTCACTGCAATGCTGGTTCTCAATTATTTCGCTGAATTCAACTATTTTTTGAATAAAATTAAAATCCTTTTTGATTAAAATATCAAATATCACGTTTTTCGTTAAGAAATTATCTTCTATGGTTAATAATTCCATTACATAGTTGAAAGTGAAACTACTTTGTTTAAAATTAATTTATTTGGTTGAGGACTAATTAAACATTTTAGACTAGATAAACATTTTTTTCAAAATTTAATTACTTTGTTGAAAATTAAGATTTCTAATTGACAATTGATTGTTTTAAGTGGAAATTTATTTTTCGACCAGATAAATGATGAGTTGTTAAAAAAATGGAACTCTTGAATTTCCTGCAAAACAAATAATTTTTTAACGAAACAGATTATGCTTCTATCAAAGAGTAAAGTAACTTTTGCACAAAAATTGGAATAGATGGAGTCAATTTTCAAATAAAATAATTAATTATTGAAAAATTATAATTATTACATGCATTTTTAACTGAAAATATAAATTTTAAAACAAACATAAAATAGTTAATTTTTCAGTTAGTAAAATAAATTGTTAATAAAATAAACATAATAAAGAAATTTTCAGCAATATAGTTTAATTTTCTAGCAAAGAAATTAAGTTGTAACCGAAAAGATCAATTTTCAACAATTGAGAGTACGCTTCTAACAAAAAAGACGAATTTTCACCGAAAGCTGATAGATTTTCAACTAAAAATAGAATAGTTAAATTTTCAGTAAAAAATGAATTTTTAATTAAATGTAATTACATTTTCAAAGAAATAGTATATTTTTTAACAAAAAAGTTTCAATTTATATTTAAAAAGATCAATTTCCGACAAAATATTGTAACAGAACATTTTCAGTTAAAGAAATAAATTGTAAATTGGAAAAAACTTATTTTCAACCAAAAAGATGATTTTTACACAAAATACATGCATTTTCAATAAAATATTTGAATTTTTGAAGCAATTTTAAACTAAAAAATGAATGAGTCACCTACAAGATTAAATAATCTCCCAGAAAATTCGAATTTTCAATCAAATACAGGAATTTTTAACTAAATATTTAAATTTTCGTCTTAAGAAGATAAATTCTGAACCACATATTTACGACTTAAATTTCCACTTAAAACAATTAATTGTCAACAACAAATCTTAATTTCCAATAAAGTAATTAAATGTTGAAAAAAACGTTTATCAACTAAAATGATCAGTCATCAACCAAATAAATTAATTTTAAACAAAGTAGTTTCACTTTCAACTATGTAATGGAATTATTAACCAAAGAAGATAATTTTTTAACAAAAAAAGTGATATTTGATATTTTAATCAAAAAGGATTTTAATTTTATTCAAAAAATAGTTGAATTCAGCGAATTAAAAAGGATTTTCAACCAAATAATTTGAATCCTTAACAAACACAGATTAATTTGCAACTAAATAGTTGCGATTTTTAATGATAATAATACAAATAATTTCACTTTATCGAAAATTCCCGAACCTGTAGCAAGTCTAATAATTGTTCTTTTGGATTTTGAATTGCAGGCAATCGTTCCCGGAGTTATCATGCTCATCGCAATTTATTGTTAATTGTCTTATTCACTGCGTTTGAAAATAAAAAATTCATTTTTGTAATTATGGTTTTTTATAGGTTCTTAAGGATATGTTTGTAATTACTCTTATTCAAATTATCAAGCAGAATATATTTTTCATCATATAAAAAGATGGCTTAATGTGCATTGCATTAATTTTATTTTTATTTTTGAAATTTTCCTCATTGAGAACCTGCATTACAGTGACGTCACGGCCACCCGAAGGCCAAGTAGTGTCGGGAAAAGTGAGCAAAAAAATTTCGAAGGGTTCAATATCTTCGAAAGAGGTAACCGTTCTCGCCCCCGCTCCCATTGCTGCCATTAGGACTCATAATCACCGCTGCTTCCGACATCATAGCTTAAATTGTGAAATTTTCTTGTTTAAAGCTTTAAAAGAGACCCTAAATATTATTATTCTAACCTACAAATTGGAAAATGTATTGTATGAAAATGGAGGAACACTTGCAAGAAGTTTCATCTCAAAAGCATCCCCTTAAACATATCAAATTGTACACTGAAGTTGAGCTCATTTTATACTGATAGTTTGTCATGCAAATGACTTAGTCGATTTTTTTTTGTTAACAGGAACCTGCATTTGCACCAGTACAAATCGCCTGATATATTTCCGACGTTTTTTCCAGCCGTTGATAATAGGTCCACAATAGATAGAACCTTTTTTGTGCACTATAAAATTATGAAATATTTTTTCACATCACCATATTCCACCTAAAAGCAACAGTTCTCGAGTAATTTTAAAAAACATGTTATTGTTTAACACTTTCCAGAATTTCGGAACTTTGCCGTACACGTATGTTTGGGGACTTTTTACAATATCTTTATAAAGCCATTGCCAACGTATCTGTGAAAAAATGCTACTTTTACCCCGTTGACTGGACTAGGATGTAACACTGTGTTTTAGCCCGCTCTACACGTACCGAAAGTCGAAGACATAATGTTTCAACCCTAGGGATGGAAACACCGTGTTTCAACCCACTCTACAGGTATTGAAACTCGAAGTTTCAATAGAGGCGCTATGAAAAATATTTTTACCTGTTTCCCATCGCTTCTAATGGCAATCCCTTCGCCACATATGTGAACACCAGTTATATGACGAAGGACAAATGGTTGTCTGACGTCCCAAAATTGAATCGTATCATCCCAGCCACCACTTACGATTTCGTGATTCGATGCAGGATTGAAGCAAACACAGAAAACTCTGGATTTATGACCGTTCATCATGTCTGGTGCGCCGCTGAAAAACAAAACAAAATTATTCAACTATAACTGAATCCTCATAGCAACATAATATCTACGGGATATCCTGAGGACATCCTTGGTTTATGTCTACAAGATATTCCTAGGATATCTCGGGACATAAACAGGATATTCCAAGATACGCTGTTTTTATGAGAAAAGTATTTTTCTTGTTATCGTTTAATAATTCAGTTATGTCTAGTCGTTACATATAAACCTCGCTTGAAATATCCTTTCCTGTGTTCTTGTTTCTTCATCATACAAAATAAGTTTCGTGTCATCTCCCACAGTCACCAATTTTGGTAAGCGGGGATGATAAGTCAAACCTAATGTTTGTCTTCTTTCTCTGATTGTGTAAAGACATTGTCCTGATAGATAGTGCCAACATTTAATGCATCCACTACAATCTAAAAAATGATGTTTAAAATACTTTTTGATGATAATTCGAATGTGGACGAACATTATTCTGCAAGATTACTAACAACTAGCAGTTAGAGTTTCTGTTATTGGGTGGCTCTTTTTAACATGCCTATATTTAATAGAAGTTGTAGGACTTGCAGATTGTACCATTTCAGCATCACAAAGTGATGAAATGTACTTTCCAGTTTTTATATTAATCATTCTTATAACACCATCTGAAAATCCTGCTGCCACTAATTCAAAGCCTTCTGTATATGCAATGCATAATATCTCTTTTGTTCCTTCTCTAAAAATGAAATAAATTCCACAGAATAAGTAGAAATGTTAACATTGTTAACATTGTTAACAATGTTTACATTTTGTTCGACTGTTTCATTTTTCTTGTTATTCGGAACTGTGCTTTCCTTCTCCATCTTTTTTGTTATCAAACATGTCTTCTATGTACCAAAACATGTAATTTCTTTATTTAAAATATTTTTTATTTCTTAATTACGGATAATTCATATTTAAAAAAAGTATTTCATTTAAAATTTGTATGCAAAAGAAAACATTTGTTCGTCATTATATACATTTTTTCACTTTTGTTTATTATTGTTCAAAGCTTAACATTTAAAGGCAATTTAATTATGTATAATTAGAGACTTTCGTACATGATTCTGAAAGTACGCCACGGGTATAATAAATTAGGATATTCACTTAATGTCGCAGAAAGAACATTGGAAATATAAAGAGAACTTGATTAGAGATACTTGCCTTGATTAAGGACGAAAGGACAAATAGCTTCTCTTTAATCTTACTAGAAAGGAATTTCATTACGGGTAGTTCCAAGCTACTGAACTCTACGAGTTCGTGGTTGAACCGGCGATTAGAAGACTAGAAATTTTATTAGGGTTTTACCTAAAAGTTAATTTTTCGTTTTGACACATAAAAAAAACTTGTTTTTTCGTCAAATTAAAGCCTGCGAAATTGCATATAATCGAAAGAGGTTGGTATCGATTTTAATTATTGGATTCGATTATTATATATATTTTGTATCATTTAAATCGAACTAAATATTAATATCTTGGGAGATGATAGAAAATAAAATTTAAGAATTTTTAATCAGACCGAATCCATTTCAAATCAGGCGGGTTCTAAAATTGAAGTCAAAAAAACCCTTCGGGACAAAATATGATGTCTTTTAAAGGAAATTAAGCAATACGTATTTTTGGGATTTCTGAAAGCAAATTTCACAAAGATATCTGTATTTGAATTTTTTGCTTCTTTTTCCAAAAAATCCTCAATTTTTTCTTTATGCTATATAACTTTTGACCTAATTAAGATATTCCCGGTAATAAGCGTTAATTCAGAAAAAACTTAAGAATTTATATTCCTATGAATACGCGATTTTTCCTCCGTCTAAAAATCCCCCAACGGGAAAAGATATAAAAATCCCTCAACGGGAAAAGAAATAGTGCAAATCCTATTCCACTCAATCGATTTAGTTAAATGTAACGAAAACATTTATTTAACCTATGTTTTCATTATTAAATCTTTTTAAAACTTATAAATTCGAAAAAAATATTCAAATTTATATTTATTTATATTTAAATTATTTATTTAAATGTGTTAAAAAACGCATTACAGAAATCTATTTGAATGTGCAAATTAAAATAATTTTATCTCTAGAGAGGCAAACTTGAATTGATCAGAATTAAAATTTAAAAACTTATGTTCCACAGAATGGAATTGAAACAATTTTTTTACGCATACTTTGTAAACTGATTAGAAGGAATTATGGTAAATAATCTCAAAATATGAACACTTTTGCGGAATACAAGACATCTCTGTGAGGTGTACCTGTCGATACAATTCAAAATAGAATAATAGAGTAGAATAATCTTCACTTTTACGCTGAAATCGGAAAAAAATAATTTTTCTCTATTCAATGCTTATTGCCGGGTTTACGAGATTTTCTTCCACATTCGGGTAGAGTTTATCGCCTTCTTTCAAAATAAGCAAGAAAAATGATAAAATATTCAAAATTAATAAAATGGCGGTGGTTTTTCTGAAAACACTGCAAGTCGATTTTCTCAAAAAACTCACAATTATATTTTTTGTCCATTTTTTGTTGAATTTGTGCTATCATAGTTTTATGCGGGCTAAATAACTTTTGTGGCCTCAGGAGATTTTTGTTATGAAATTGATACGAAAAAATGTCAAGAAAATAGTTTGCACCATTAAAAAAGTTCTACAAAAAATGTCTACTCATTTACGATATGTTACCGTTTCCGAGAAAAATAACAAATTTAATTTTTTGAAAAAAATTCTTTTATCTACAAAAATGGGCTCGCATAAAACTTATTAGGTATTTTCACTTCAACCGCCAGGTATATAAGTGCAGTTGGGAAATAGTTACACAAAGATATTACAGAAATAAAGTTTTGTTGCATGCATTTGGTCCATTGTTTTCCCCTCAGCTTTGAAGTAAGTGAAACTAGCGCGGGACTATTTAAGATTACAAAGTATGAACTTGTAATATTCCATTAATACTAAATTATTTAAAGAAATGAGCTATCTCTTAGAATCAATTAAATTTTTTATTTTAAGTGATTTAAAAAAAAATATCTATCTTTATTGTTATTGTAAAATGATTTGATGAAACAAATCAATCCTTTCTTCGACTGTTGATATTTATTGATTTCAAATCGTAGATTTCAAATTATTTATGTCTTACGGTCCAATCATAAATCGAAAATAAATATGAGTCAAAAAAACATGTTTTTCGAAGCTCAGATATTTATTTAATAGAAAAAGCTCCCTTTAATCTTCCTGACGTTTCGGTACACATGCGTAACTTTTTAAAAGTTTCTTAACCTAAATAATTATATTAAAGATTAGTAATTTTAGTCTGAACAAAAATGATGGATAATTACGTAGATTTTAATACATTGTTACCTGAGTTGATGATGGTTGAAAGTAGTTAAACAGATCAAATTTCAGTCAAAAAAACATAACATTCAAGTCAATTATTTAAAAAAAAATGAATTAAAATTTAGTCATTTTAGAAGTCTCAAAAAATACTGAGACTTCAATCGATTAGACTACATTTTTTAAAATATAGTACGAGAAAACAAATTAGCGTAGGTTAGGACGGACGAACAGAAATCGACAGTTTCAGAAATACATGAAGAATACGTAATGAACGATGATATAATAGGCAAGTTTTCATTGAAAACCACTGATGAAGAAGCGCGTAATTGAGTTTAAATTTGAAATAAGAAATTTAAAAAATGTGTATATGTACACATACATACATATGCATACATATATACACACATATTCCATACATACATATACACATATATAAATTTAGAGATGATTAATATTAAAAACATTATTTTATAATAATCTGATAAATTTTATTAATATTTAGAATTTCAGTCTGTAAATTAACTGAAATCTTACGATATTTGTTTCTAAAAATAGACTCAATAACATGTCGTTGATAAGTATTTTTTTCTGTAGCTGATGTTTTAATACGTTTAAAATCAAAATCAAAGTAATGATTGAAATTCCAAGAATGTTGCGACAGACCTGTGTTAAAGACTGTATTAAGACCTGTGTTAAGACCAATGTGCATACCATTTAAAAACTCTTAATAGTGTTATAGCAAAACCTTATGCTCTCCCTAAAGTTCACAAACCCAATTTACGTTGGAGACTAATTGTTTCTACTGTTGGCTCCCCAGCTTATAAATTATCAAAGTATATTTCAAATATCTTAAAACCAGTTTCTATAAACACTGATTCATTTGTAAAAAATAGTTGGGAACTTAAAGATTGTTTAAAAAATATAAATGTACCAAAAACCCATTCGATATTATCTTTAGATGTTGTGTCCATGTTTGACAGCATCCCACTAGATGTCGCTTTACATTGAATTGAAGAAAAACTTAATTTAAATCATAACTTGACAAAAATAACTAAAAATGAATTTCTAATAGCCACCAGAACAGTTTTTAATGGTACTGTTTTCTCCTTTAATAATAAATTTTATAAACAAATTTCGGGTTGCCCTGTGGGTTCACCGTTATCTCCAGTAGTTTCTGATTTAGTTTTACAAGATGTTGAAAAAAGAGCTTTACAATTGTAAGATTTCACACCTATTTTGTACAAATGATATGTCGACGACATTTTAGCCATTATTCCCACAGCTAAAATTCAAGTTTTCTTAAATGCATTTAATAGTATTGAAGATTGTATAAATTTCACTCGTGAATGTGAGATTAATAATGTTATTAACTATCTTGATTTAAATTTATAAAAACTCCAAATGGTGATTTATTAACCAATTGGTATCAAAAACCTTCTTGGTCTGGTAGATACTTAAACTATAATTCACATAATTTATTTGGGCATAAAATTGGTTTAATTAAGGGCTTAGTAGATAGATGTGTAAAAT
>NC_046664.1:99183174-99193688 GCF_010883055.1 Belonocnema kinseyi
ATTTAATTAAATGTACATGTTGTAATAAAGCTTATATAGGTGAAACTGGCAGAAGAGTAAAAACTAGAATTGCTGAACACAAAAGAGATTGTGAAGTTGGGAGTTTTAACTCAGGTCTGTCGCAACATTCTTGGAATTTCAATCATTACTTTGATTTTGATTTTAAACGTATTAAAATATTAGCTGCAGAAAAAAATACTTATCAATTACGCGCTTATTCATCAGTGGTTTTCAATGAAAACTTGCCTATTATATCATCGTTCATTACGTATTCTACATGTATTTCTGAAACTGTCAATATCTGTTCGTCCATCCTAACCTACGCTAATTTGTTTTCTCGTACTATATTTTAAAAAATGTAGTCTAATCGATTGAAGTCTCAGTATTTTTTGAGACTTCTAAAATGACTAGATTTTAATTAATTTTTTTTTAAATAATTGACCTTAATGTTATGTTTTTTTGATTGAAATTTGAGCTGTTTGACTACTTTAAACCATCATCAACTCAGGTAACAATGTATTAAAATCTACGTAATTATCCATCATTTTTGTTCAGACTAAAATTATTAATCTTTAATATAATTATTTAGGTTAAGAACCTTTGAAAAACTTATGCATGTGTACCGAAACGTCAGGAAGTTTAAAAGGAGTTTTTTCTATTAAATAAATATCTGAGCTTCGAAAGACATGTTTTTTTGACTCATATTTATTTTCGATTTACGATTGGACCGTAAGCCATAAATAATTTGAAATCTACGATTTGAAATCAATTTATTGTTATTGATTGTATTTATTTATTTCAAATAGACCCGCGCTGTTCAGTACATGCGCAGTTGAAAAAGTCGCGGTGCGCGTCCGTTGCCCGGTGCCGGTGGCCGGCCCGGTGCTGGTCAGCTGGTGCCTGGTGTTTGTCAGCTGGCGGCGGTTGGTTAGTACGTTATTATGTTCCTGTTGGTTTTAATTCAAATTGTGGATCAATTCGCGTGAAACAATTTACTGAAATTAAATCTGGACACATTTATACCAATATTTTATCGTAAGTCTTTAATATTATCTTTCAAAATAATCTGCTTCTAAATGCAAGTTTCAAGTTGCCAAAATAAACGTCCCTAGAACGAAACGTAACCTCACTTTCAGTAAGTTGGAAGCATGATTCATATGAAAGCGTCGTTATGCTGCTCAGTTTATTACTTTCGTACCTATATTTTATAACCGTGGCCACTAGTACCGAAATTTCGTTACTTTATTTTGCAGATTTTACAGTAAGGTGTCCAAAAATCACGAAGTTTGAGAAATACAATGCTTTCGACAACCAATTATACTGACGCATAGTAATTTTTTCTTGGTTGTCAAATCAACAAAGAATTATTGTTATTGTTTTCTTTTACTTTCGTGCTTACAAAAGACTCGTTTCGAATTTATTAGTACCATATCTATTGTTTGCGTTTTTCTTCAGTCTTTTTTATTTATCGCTAAATAAGAATGTAAATGATTTATATGGTACAAATAAATTCATATCGAAAATAATATCTACGATTCTAGTTATATACTCATCTGATTAATTGTGAAAATAAATAAATTATTTTAAAAATGTATCTGTACTTTAAGTAGCAAAAACTGAACAATAATTGATTTGACAAAACGATATGTGCTTGGAGTTCTGAACTTTAAAATTAACGATTTTTTTTTGCTGATAAATTTGTGAACCAAGAATAGTGCTAAAACGTTTGTTCATTTATATTGTAAATAATTTATTATTGAAATTTAAGAATTTCCAGATTGTAACTATTTCAATTAGAGAGTCCTTAGTCTTTAAAAAAATGTGAACGTCCGATTGAAACTTTATAAACTATTTTCAACTTCAAAATAACTTCATAATAATATTTTCGTAATTTAAGACTTTGAGGGAATTTAAAATATTGTTTTATATTAAAATATTAATTTTTTAACCCGTTCAATTTAACATTTTTTAATTAATTGAAAGAATTATTTAATATTTAGCAAAATTTCACTGTTCGTTTGAGACGAGTAAATTGAAACCAAATATTTAAAAGTAAACAATTTGAAACATAATTATTTGACATAAAAAGCCTGCAATCGATGAAATCCCGAACAGCTTTTAAACTTTGAACCTTAAAATCTGAATTGTATTTGAAGAGTGTTTAATTTATAAGTGAAATTGTTGAATTTCGATATATAAATAATAATTTAACAGTCTAATTTAAAACAAAATGTGGATTTTTGCATATTCCAAACAAAAAATTTAGAAGCTTAAAAATCGCAGGAAAAATTTGATAAATATCTTTTTTTTATAAAATTTTTTTGAAATATTCTCTTAAAATAATTTTAAAAAATTAAAAATCATTTTCACTTTTCGTAGGAATCGTAAGAAAAAGTTGTAAGATTTTGTTTTAACTTAGACTGTCGCTATTTGCACAAAAATTTCGGTACTAATAGCCGAATTTTGTCGGTATTTACACTAGTTTGAAATTAATTTAAATCATTTAAAGTTTTAAATTAATTTTGAATCTTTTCCGAACTTCTAAAAAGCTCTTAAAATTAAATAACAAGTATTCAATTTTCATTTATACATCAAAATTTGAAGGAAATGTTTTAAAATTCGCAGGGTTTTCTAAAAACTTTGGGAAAAATGCAATTCACTATTTAAACTAAAAATAATGTA
This sequence comes from Belonocnema kinseyi, assembly GCF_010883055.1. NCBI lineage: Eukaryota > Metazoa > Arthropoda > Insecta > Hymenoptera > Cynipidae > Belonocnema > Belonocnema kinseyi. Next base: position 99,185,857 of record NC_046664.1, read on the forward strand.
CCGTCTAATTTAAAAAATATGCAGTTACAGCAATTTTAATTTTTCGAGCTTAATATTCTTTAAAATAATATAATTTTGAAAATGTTAAGGTTCATTTGAACTCTCAGGGTGATTTTTTTAACTTGAAACTTTTTATTCATAACATTTTTTCATAAAGGGTCTATTTTTCGAGATATTTGAAAGTTTCAAGTTAAAAAAGTAGGCAATCCATGAAAAAATGTTAGGAATCAAAAGTTTCAAGTAAAAAAATCACCCTGTATAATTTATCAAAGTTACAAATTATAGATTTGGTAGTATATCTGCATTTCATTTTTTATTGTCAAATTCTTGAGTATTCGAATACAAAATTCTTGAATTAAAAAATTTTTAACTTTAATTTTGAAAGTTCAAAACTCAAGAGTTTCACTTGAAGTGCTTTAATCAATAGTTTCTTTTTTATTAATTAAAATGAAAAAAACTAGCTTTAGAATTTTAATTTTATTGACAGTGAAAAATTTTGGCGAACTAGGAAATGACCGGGAATTTTTTTCTTCGATTAAAACGGCCATCCTGTACAACTTTACTGTTTCCAGTTTTCAAAGTAAATTTTTCTGTGGCTGAAATCGTTAAGAACATAATGTTTAAAGAAAACATTTTTCAAAATTCGAAACTAGAGTTGTAGGGAATGTTTTACCTGGAAAATAGCGTTCATTTATTAAAATTCAAGAATTTAAAAAAAATGACATAGATTTCTGAAACATGGCAGAAAATATAATTTCAACTCTGGAAATCATACAAAACTTTTTTTTCAGATATCTTATTTTCGGCATGACACTTCCTTAAAACTTACAAGAATATAAAAGCTTTCAAAATTCAACAATTTTAATGTTAGATTGTAGAAATTTTAAAGATTTTAGAGTCAATCTGGCTTCAAATTAAATAATAAAAGTTACAAATTAAAAAAAGCCTTCCCTAATTATTTTAATAATGCAATTTTTAGCATGTTATGCTTCAATTAATTCATTCATACTATCATTTTTACATATAGTGCATATTAATTATCTAGCGCACTCAAATATTTATATAAAATAAACTCACTTCGGTTTTTTTGCATGCCGATAAGTGGTTAAGGTGCCAAGAATTGGTGGTTTTGTCCTATTCAAGGAAAGTTTAATATCTTCATTCCTAAAAAAATTAATTAATGGTGTTTTATGTAGGAAAAACTGGAATGAAAATACCAGATGGTACAAATACGTATTGGGAGTTTTCTAAAAGCCTCTCTGCTCTTTAAAATAATTGATTAAACGAATAACTAATGACAGACACCTTTTCTACAAATAATAAGTTATATAATATTTATATGGTAACAAAAGAAAGTTAATATCTAATTTATTTTTATTCTGCATTTTCTCTTTCTCACCCTAATCCTTATCACACTTATCTCGATTGACCATGTGGGCGTACTTATAAAAGAATGGTGTGTTTTTTTATTGAGTTGTGGATCTGAGGCTATCATTTAATACAGTTTTTCTCCCTATTTTTCTGAAAAAATCAGCCTTCATAATATACAGGGTGATTTGTTTAACTTGAAACTTTTGATTCATAACGTTAAAGAGATCATAAAAAAGTACTTGGTATTTCTGGTATGTCACATAAATTCAGAAAAAGTCAGGTGTTTTGTAAAAATAGAAGTAATTGTTTTGTTTTGTGTGACACTAAGACCCTGACATAACAAATTTGACATTAAAGACATAATATGGTCGTAATAGCCACAAGCCAGCTGGTAGCATAAATTCTTCTAGGCAAATCTTGATAAAAAGAAACATTCATATTGCCATGGATTTTATTGTTTGCTTTTGTAAGCAAATACAATTCACAATCCAGAGAGAGAGAGAGAGAGAAACATTCAATAATGCAAGATAATGGGTACATAATTATTAATTTCCAAAGCCCCACACGTTACTCTAACGGATATCATTAACCCATTACTAAAAACGTGCTGAGAGTATACGATTGCATTCGCCATATATGCATCCAGTGTCCCTTCGTGAATAGACATCATTGTAGCCATTTGTAACAAAACCGAATTACCGTCGACGTTTATTTGCTGTTAACTGAAATCCGAAATGTCAGAAATTTCTCTTAGTCTTCCGTTAAAAGCCCTAATGCTTATACAAGTTTTTCGAAAGTATGGAATCCAAATCTTGATAATGAAGTCCGTTGTGTTACATAATTTTTATACTATTTAATTGCTGAAATTCTTCATTTATAAACATTTTTGTACGTCCGTATGAAAAGGGTAAATATTTTCGTTATATTGTTACATATATGGGCATATGGCTGGATAAATTCTCCACATTTTAAGCGCAAGACAATTTTCATAAACGCTCGAGTTATATTTGTTCTTCGAACATAAAATATACCACAAAAAAAAAGTAAAAAATGATAGCAAAATCAATATAATTTTGACTTTCAATAAAAAGGATACCGAAGTCAAGGGCATTAGTCCAGGCGAATTAAATTATTTTGAGGGGAAAAAAAAGATAATTGTTAACAGCACTGGAACAATTGGAAATGGTAAAGTGGTCCATAATAAACGTAAAAAAGACAAATTCCTGAGCAGGGGTATGGCGGGGTTGACTGGAGGGGAAGGCTGAAGGGGAAAATGGTATTATTGTGATTGTCGGCGAAAGTTGACGCCAGAGAGAAAAGTGTTTCATAGAAAACATATAGATTATAAAAAAATATACAACTTTTGTATGAGTGACTTTTTCTCATAACCTCAAAATGTTTGAGAAAAATGAGGAAAACCATGTGTTCTTTTTTTTTTCGTTTTTTATTTTTCATTTCCGCAAAAATAATTTTATTTTGACGAAACTCAATGAAAGTATACCTTTTTATGTCTTCTACATTCACACACTTCTTTACATGGAATAATCAATTAGTTTCCAAGATAATCATTTTGACTTGTACTTTCTGATGAAATGAAAAAAATATATAGTCTCTATTGGAGAACATGCTCAAAAATGGAAAAAACTCGAAAAGTGACTTTTGCAACAATCAATTTTTCACTAAATCTTGATAACTTCTTTAAATTGTAAAATATCTTTAAAAACTGATAACTTTATTCAATTTGACGGAAAAAAATATGAAAAAAACTGTATTTTATTACATATTTGACCAGAAGTTTCATTTTTGAAGGCCAACGCTATCAACATTGAAGTCGAATAATGAATCTTCAGATTAATAAGGAAAAATACGAATTAAATTGTTCTGCCTTAAAATCAATTGGTTTTTAAATTTTTGTTAAATTTATAGATCGATAAGCCATTTTCAATTAAACTATTCAGAATTTAAGATTTTGTTCAAAAAAATATACAATAATACGCTAGTCTGGGTCTTTTTGGCAATGTTTCAAATTGATCTTCATGGTACGAATTTTCAATATACTGTGTTTCTTCCTGATCTTCAAACATTTCTTCGATCTCGCTAAATTCCTCGGATAACTGAATTTCCGGGTTCAAGCAAAGACCTGGCTGCTCGATTTCACGTGAAATGGCTTCGTATTCATCGAAATCTTCCGAAATTTTGTCAAAGTTCGAACAATTGTCCGAACCATGACATTCTGTACATTTTGTACATGCTTATACATCAATAAATTTAACAAGAATTTAAAAACCAATTGATTTTAAGGCAAATTATCAACATTTAGTGAAAAATTGATTGTTGAAAAAGTCGCTTGAAAAATGAAAAAAAAAAGAACAAAAAAGAAAACACGGCTTTTCTCATTTTTCTTAACAATTTTAAGATTATGTGAAAAAGTCACTAATACAAAAGTTGTAGATATACTTATAATCTATATGTTTTCTATGAAAAACTTTTCTCTCTGACGTCAACTTTCGCCGCAAATCACAATAATACCATTTTATCCCCTTTACCCTCCCCCATCGACCCCGCCACACCCCTGCTCACGCATTTTTCTTTTTTAAGTTTATTATGAATCAATTTACCATTTCCAATTGTTCAAGTGCTGTTAACCATTTTCTTTTTTTCCAAAGTGTAATTTGACTGGACTAGATTTTGATCGGTCGGAATGAATTATCGATTTTTGAGATCCTAATAATCTGATTCTGGATTATTTATAAGTCACTTCAAGATTGCCGAGGTGTATAGAGTACTTTAGTTCATATGTGAGGTTTTTATGATTTCTGACCGTGCAGTATACTTAAATAGTTAAAAAAATGAACTAAATGTGACAGAATATATCACCTATTAAGTACAGTTGTCACTTGAATCGACAGATCATTATCATCTCGAGAGTCAAATGATGTTTGGAGCAAAATGCTCTGCAACAAAAATGATCCTTTTTTTACTAAGTTCAGTTGCTTTCGGGACATTCACACTCGAACCATGAAATAATATTTTTGTCAGGGTCTTTATAGTCCGGTCCACAAGAAAAGGTACGCGTTTTCTCGGGAAGTTTTGAAGAAAACCTCATTCTTCTTTTTTGACACACCACTGCGTAGAAAAACACTAGGGCGGATTCACCTAATAAACCGTCCAATCGCCATCGAATAATGACTTGGCTTCTTCTGGGCATGCTCTCTACTAGCTTTTCGGCATATTCCGAAGATAGATAGCTCCATACCTCCTGAATTCGCCGAGAGAGCTCACAGTAAAAAAAAAATGGTTCAAAATAATACCGAAATCAAAATCATTTTGATGTGTAACAAAAATGATACCGAATTAAAGAGCATTTTTATCGGCCGGAGTGAATGGTCGACTTTGGAGATCATAATGATCTGATTCGTGATCAAGTTTGAAGTCAAACTAAGATGGCTGACGTTCTTAGAGTACTTTAGCTCACATGCAAACTGTTTATGGTTTTTATGGTTTCTGTCTAACAAAGAAAAGTGTCTATTTTAGGAAAGCTACATTCATTTTAAGCAAACTGTTACAGAAGACCATGTTCGTTTTATGGGAGCTTATGCTCAAAAGGACGCTTTTTCCGAAAAAAGTACATTGGACGAATCCCGATCAATATTTTCCGTAGTCCATGCCAAGCGTTTTTTCATGTGAACCTCCGAGATCAGGGGTTATAGTCCAGACGCCATGTCCAATCCTGTCGGATCTTATATGTCGCCAAAATATTTTGAGTGATTCGTATGCAGAATGATCTCCTGATTCCGAATCGGTGTGGTACGTCATCGGCAGATTGCGCGTTCTCGAGATATTCGCAATTAATCAATTTTGTAATTACTCCTGATTAATGATTTTCCATTAAATTTATTTCCATTTTTTGTGCACTTTATTAGCTCATTACAGGACGAATAAAAAACGTTCCAACATATTTGTCCTCCGATGAATATTTATTGCACAATAGCAACTAATAGGCGAAAAAGTTGGAAAAAAATTCGATCTGCCATATCTTCAAAAATATGATCTAAAAGAGAAATATTTTTTTAATTTATGAAAATAACAGCTAAAATATACACTTTATATAATACAAATTATTTCTCTAAAGTTAATACTTTCCTGGAAAAATTCAGTTTTATTGGGTGAAATTCTGCGGTGTGATAATAAATAGTAATTTTTAGTAAATTAAATTCATGTTAGAGACAATATTTTTGCTCAAATATTTTGTTGCTGTTCCCAGACACAAAGTTCCTGTGAAATTATAGTGAAATTGTTTAAATTTAAGCAACGACGCATGAGTAATCAATTACGGGGTTTCAAATACTAACAACTTTTCTACAAAAAGTTATAGTTATTAGTACCACTAAAACAATGATGTGAAGAAAAAATTGTTTGTACAAAAATTGTAACCTGTAGAACAATTTAAATTCCAATTATTTATCTACAGTTCTATATGCAGTGGGAACTTGGCACGAAGCTTAAACAATCTTAAATATTATTTAAAACTCAGTCATAGAATTTAAATTTCTTAATTTTTATTTATTTAATAGTTATCAACTTTCCTTTTTTGGGAGAGTTTGACAATGGGGCTATAAGTGATGCCGTAAACTGGGAATCTTGCTAACGACCGGCCAGGTCAAAAACCATTGGCGTCGAATCGTCGTAGATACCGAGCAAGGGTTGGGGGCCCACTCAGCCACAATATTATGCACTGAATTATTCTTCCAGGAAAACTGATTTAATTTTGAAAAGAAGTTGTGTTTGGTTAAAGTAAAAAAATGATGCAGACTCATTTATAAGATTAATATTATGAAATAGTTTTTTCATGTACTTTATTATTGTATATGCAGTTAGATATCGTGTCAGTATGTATAGTAATATCTTTAAATTATTTATCCTCTAATATATTTATGGTATCGTCGATGTGGCCATTTTAATCGAAAAAGAAAAACCTCGGAAATTTTCCAGTTTTTTCCTAGTTCGCAAAAATTTTTCATGGTCAATAAAATAAACAAATTTCATCTCCAAAGCTAAAAAAATCCATTTGAAGTAATAAAAAATATATTACAAATTAAAGCACTCAAAGTGGAACTCTTGCTTTTTTTTGTTTTTAAATAAAAAAATGTTATACTCAAATACTCCATAATTTGCACGTATAAAATGTAAGTTAGGTACTAACACTTTTCAATTAAACAATTTAAAATAAACTGCAGATATACTGCAAAATTTAGAATTTTTATCTTTTATCAACTATACAGTTCAAAGATTCAAATTCAGTTCCAAAAATATAAATCAGCGTTATCATTTTCACTGTTTTAAGTTGAACATTCAATCAATGAACGTTCAGATTTTCAAAATTAGATTTTTTAAAGAAAGTTTAAGCTAGAAACATTAAAAATTCAAAAATTAACATTATTTAACTCAACACTTCTAAAATTAGAAGTTAAATTATTTTAAAGACTTTAAAACATCCTTGAAAACCTTCAACATTTTGTTTCAAAATCCTGAGAAATCTAGAATTTAATTTAAACTTTTTCAAATTTCAAATAATTTTTTCAAAACTTTATAAATATTTTTCAAAACTAATGACTTTTTTCATACCATTTTTAGAAAACCCCGCTTATTATTTATAGGAAAAACTTGAGTCACTTTAAGTTTCTAAAAAGTTTCAAAATTAATGTAAAATTTAAAATGATTTTAAATAATTTAAACGAGTTGTATGTTCTGACGACATTCGCCTATTCGTATAGAAATTTTCGAGCCATTATTGCAGCCTCATTTAAAACAAAATGTAGATTTTTGCAAATTTCAAATACAAATTTTAGAAGCTTTTAAAGAATTCAAAAAAGGCTTCAAAATAAAAAATGAAATATATTTTTCGAACATTCCAAGGAAAATGTAAAATGATTTCTTATGTTAAAAAATTATTTTAAGAAAATATTTTCAAAGATTTCCACAATTTTCAAAACAGAATTTGGAATATTTTAAAGGTATTTTTTTAAGTTACCAAAATTTTTTCAACATGACAAGGAAAATTTGATTCATTTAAAAATATATTTTTTAATTGTTCTTACAATTCAATGTAAATTTTATAAATGTAAAAAAAAGTCCTTCGAATATTCCACATTCTTTTTTACAATTTTGGAAATTTTTGAAAATCTTTTTAAATATTCTCTTAAAAGAATGAGAAAAAAATGAATAATTTTTTATTTTCCGAAGAATCTTAAGAAAATGTTTTTATCCTTTTGAAGCCTTTCATAATTCTTAAAAAGCTTCTAAATTTTTAATTTGAAATCTACAAAAATATACCGTAATCTCGGCAGAAATAGCCGAATTATGTACGAGGGTAGTTCAATAAGTCCTTAGAATGACCAACAAATGGCGCGCGAATCGCTCCAAATCATCTGTTTTCAGTCAGCACCACTCCCGACTAGATA
>NC_046664.1:99193788-99195705 GCF_010883055.1 Belonocnema kinseyi
ATTGCATTCTTCCGAATTTCATTGCAAATGCCCCTTAGTAAGCTTCGGTCGTATGACGGTAAAACTGCCTGAACGCGTAACAGTAAGTCTATATAAAAAAGGCCCTAATTAAATATTGAGAAATGCGGACATCTTTTATACTCAGCAACTGCTAAAGTGCTTAAAAAGTCGAAGCACTTCGTAAAAATACGAGTGGAGCGGTTATTGGAAACAAAAACCGTCGATGACTTTCCGCAGGGAGAGGAGAGACGCGAACAACGTCCAGTAAGGACGGTAAGATGATGGTTGCACTGTTCAAGCGCAGCCCAACTCTCCGGCTGCGTGAAGCCAAAACTAAGCTAGAGAGAAAAGGTAGTACGTTAGCATAAACATCATAAGATGCAGCTTAGCTGAGGAAAAAGTGAAGCACCGTACCAAGAGGCAGTAATAGTCCAGACTCCATACCCAGTCCTGTCGGATCTTATATGTCGCCAAAATATTTCGAGTGATTCGTATGCAGAATGATCACCTGATTCCGATCACCTGATTCCGTACGTCTTGGGCAGATTTTGCGTTCTTGAGATATTCGCGATTAATCAATTTTTTAATTACTCCCGATTAATGATTTTCCATTAAACGTATTTCGATTTTTTCCTGCACTTTATTAGCTCATTACAGGACGAATAAAAAACGTTCAAACATATTTACCCTCCGACGAATATTTATTGCACAATAGCAACTAATAGGCGAAAAAATTAGAAAAAAATTCTATCTGCCATATCTTTAAAAATATGATCTAAAAGAGAAATATTTTTTTAATTTATGAAAATAACAGCTACAACACACATTTTTTATAATAAAAACTATTTCTCTAAAGTTAATACTTTCCTGGCAAAATTGAGTTTTATTGGGTGAAATTCTGCGGTGTGATAATAAATAGTAATTTTTAGTACATAAAATTCCTGTTAGAGACAATATTTTTGATCAAATATATTTTTGCTGTTCCCAATCACAAAGTTCCTGCGAAATTATAATGAAATTGTTTAAATTTAAGCAACGACGCATGAATAATCAATTACGGGGTTTCAAATAATAACAACTTTTCTACATAAAGTTATAAATGTTTGAAATTTAGCATGATAATTCTCTAAAGTACCACTAAAACAATTATATTAAGAAAAAATTGTTTATACAAAAATTGTAACCTGTAGAACAATCTAAATTTCAATTATTTATCTACAGTTCTATATGCAGTGGAAACTTGGCAGGAAGCTTAAACAATCTTAAATATTATTTAAAATTAAATCATAAAATTTAAATTTCTTAATTTTTATTCATTCAGTAGTTATAAGCTTCCCTTTTTTTTAAGAATTCGACAATCGGCTCGATAAGTGACATTGTAAACTCGAAAGTGCTCATCTGGCTGGCTGGTTCGGACCCCACAGGCGTGGAAATAGAAAATGCTAGCAGAAGGGCTCATGGGTCCATTCGGCACTGTGAAACTATTTTGCTGTTATAAGAAATAAGAAATTAATTAATTTCTACAAAAATAATTTTTTTATTTCCTTGAAAAACTAGAATCAGAATAAAATTAAATAAGGGGGAAAATTATTTTCATTTTTTAATATTTTACAGAATACTCAGGGTGAAGTTTTCTTTTGGAACTAGAAAACGTTTCAGAAAAAAAATAAAACAAGTAATGGGAGACTTAGTTCGAAATTATATATTTCTTCGAATCATTGACATATTTAACTATTTTTTCTTCTACTCAGGAATGTCTCAGTTTTTAAAATTTTTATTTTTGTAGAAAAAATTGGAAGTGATTTAAAGGAAGTGTGTATCTACGAGGGTAGTTCAATAAGTCCTTAGAATGAAGTATAAAAACAATTTTTTTTGGGTAAATTTTTTTTTATTTTTCAACATAATCTCCTTGGAGCT
>NC_046664.1:99195805-99218986 GCF_010883055.1 Belonocnema kinseyi
GGCTACGTCTGATTAAAGGTTGGAAACAGATGGAAAGGAAGGAAATGGAAAAGGCCAGCGATTTATGAAGAGTGCCCTCGAACGTCTCAAAGATTCCCTGGGTACATTCTCCAGTGCCTAAGACATTTTTTATGCTATGGTAGAATATACTAATATGGCAGAATCTACAATAAATTGGAAGTTTGGGTGACACTTATGTTAGGAACCACTCACACACACACAGAAAACATGTAAAGTGGAACAATAATTATGAGTCGAGTAACTTATATTCTTTCTGCATCCATAGATATTACATGTATACATTCATAAAAGAAAAATGTGTGAGCTCAAGACATCCTGGGACATCACAATACCTTTTTTGGGAGCTGCACAATTACAGTTTTTTTTTATCTGGAAGAGCTATATTTCGAGTTTTTTTTTATCAATATAACATTATCTCCGCACCGAAAGGATAGTTGGAGAGAATCCAGTAATTTTGTTGAATTGAAATAACGGATACTATCTTTGCAGGATACTATTTTCCGGCTGGGGTCGCCCACGACCCCACATGGCGCTTCGCGAAATTATTATATAGGATGGCGCTTTAAGGGTTACTGTTGATAGTTTTATTGGATTAAAATAATACATAGAGAAATACAGTTATTCGTGGATATTTTTATAGGTGGGTGGATAAGCTGGAAAGAAGGTGAAAAAACGACCCTGTCTATATATAACAATTATGTGGGGAATTTTGATCATTAGGATGTTTTTCCTGAGTCGAAGAAGCTATTAAAATACGTAGTCAAAGAAATCAGCGTCCACCTCTTACAATTACTGGAGTAAGTCTGAGAAGTCAAAGCCGTAAATCAGTGAAAATACAATTTCACGGGACTCGGCGATCGCGACGTAGCTGTTCGCGATCGATCGGCTCTCGTCTTTAATTAATTGAACCTCTCTAGGGAGAGATAAGGATGGGCTCAAACAGAGCGCTTGATACGCTTCACCGATTTTAAAGGAGCCACTATTTCGCCTTTAAAAATTACCTCAAGATTAAGCAAAAATTAATCCTTTATTGATCTAATTTTTTTTTAATTGTGCTTTCTTGAATATTTAGAAACGTCGGGAATCCATTTGGCGAAAAAGTAACGCTAATTTGCTTTCAGATTATTAGAAAAATGTAAAATAAGCTGGCAGAGCTCTAAAACAAGACCCCCCTCCTAAATATAAAAAAATTATTATTTTCTCATATTATACATAAAAATAATTTTATTTTCGACTCAAATCGTAAAAATATAAGAAAACTAACAAGTGAAGAAAAGTTAACAAAAATTACCCGCACGCCTTTTTGTGAACAAATAATGAATTTTCAAGCTCCTACAATTTCTAATGCAAATATTTCATGCATTTAAAGCAAAAAGATCCCAAGCAAGTGTCTCGAGCGTGCCGAACGACAACCTGGCTGACATGATCAAACAAGAACTATTGGACCGATCGGGCTGAAATGTTTACAGCTTATTCTGCACATGTGTGCTTATCGTCCGAATCTCCAGAATTATTATTGATTAATATTTAACTCTTTATTAAACAATTTATGGTAAAAAAAAGTTGCAAAATTTTCAAATCCGCCATTTTGTATTTTGTCCGGATTTAAAATTCTGCTGTCCCGACCATAACTACAACTCTACTCTTCAATAATATCGTGAATTTTTGTTTAGTTTCGATGCTTAGAAATAGAGATTTCATGTCAACCAGATTTTAGCAGGGCTAACTTCAGACAGCCGTACCAGACATATTTACGATGGAATCAATATAAAATAAATTTTTTCTAATATTATTTGATGTCAATATGTATGTGTGAAAAGTTTAAATCAATGAAATAATTATTAATATGAATATATATTCTAGAAATATCGAGAAAATCGATTAATGAAAAAAAGGGTTCGAAACGTTAAACAAAATATACTTTCGTATTCGTCTTGGCACAGTCGATAAATTTTGTAATAATTGTCGAATGCAAAATTTTATGACGGAAAATGTATCAGTCGCGCCCATATGAACACGAAGGTATATTTTGTTTTATGTTTTTACAACTTTTCTTTCATCGTTCGATTTTTCCTAGTAGGCAGTACTTCTACGCGTTTTCGAGCATTTAACGAGTTATTTGTATTTTGTAAAAAATGTTTAAGGGTGGTTTTTAACTTTTCTAACTTTTTAATTTTCTTATCTTCTCTTAAGATTGTTTAATTTGTCACTAAATGGAACATTTCTGCCGGTTGCGCAAAAAAAAATTTTTTTTGATTGAGAAACTGGTCCACAAGAAATTAGATATCGACTGGCAAATTTCGGAAATTAAATGAGACACTCAAGAACGTTTATATGGTACATTTTTAGAATTTAGGATTTGAAAAGCGTTCCTGAGTTTTTTTTAATTTTCTCAATTTTCATCTCGTCTTCTCCTTTCGTGTGGACCTAATTTGTTTTAAAAAATTCCAGTAAAGTAGAAATCAGGTGAGTTTAAACTGATTTTAATGAATGTTAAAATAAAAAATGCACTGTATCTGGATTTTTTCAATCTTTTCGAACGAAGGGGTTATTTTTCACATTATTTATAGAATTTCATTTTCTTAACTGAATTAAAAATGTAATTACAAACTCTGTTTTGTTTGTGACAATCAAGATCGCTTCTTTCCTCTCTTTTACTTTCAATATGTATCTTGCTTTAAATTCTCCCTCCACGGGGATCTCCAAAATACCAAGAAGACTTGTTTTCAATCTTTGCTTCTCTCCTCTTACTTGGATCTTATGCGATTGGCCCCAAGTGTTCCTCGAGGACTACGTGGCGGGATGCCACCAGTCAGCATTCTGCATCAACCCCAACTTCCTCTCATCCAACTCTTTCCTCTCTCATTCGTTTCAACTCATACAGCAAGAAGGCCTTCCACAATCCTGATATCTTTCATATCAGATCACTTCGAGTCTCGCCATACACACCGACACCTCCTGCTTTCGATGGTTCCGTCTGCTCAGAATATATCGCCGAATATATTGCCCCAGCAGGTTGAAAACATCAAAAATTCTTCTGCAAAAAAAGTTTTTGCATTCATGTTTTCCATCTCAATTTGGAATATTTCAAAATTAGGTTGCGTTTGGCTCAATTTCAAGAAAGATAATTTTGTTTTATGTAAAATAATTGAGCTGCCGGATCGAATAAGGGCACTTAAACTTATTTCACCGGAAGTGGGAAGGACCCTGGAAGCTTTCAAAAATATTTTCTAATTTTAATTTGTTAAAGACTACGTCTAGATGTAGAATATCAGTTCGCCTCTTTTTCCCCCAGGCAAAAAGTTGTGGCTTTTTTATTTTTCTAATTAAATCCAAAAAACTGCCTTTTCGAACAAATAAATTTTAATTCATTTTTCACTTTAACTCGTGCTCAGTCAGTCACTTTTTCGGATTTTTCAATAAAATTTGAAGAAAATTCAATCAAAATTCTTTCGATAAACGAAACTCTGGAAGTTAGAGAAGTCCGATAAGGGCAACGCATCAGAAAAAATTTACAGCAATTTTTTTAAAATAAATTTTTGAATTACTTGTGCTATATCAGTCGAAGGGCATTTCAAAATACATTCCCTGGAAATTGTATTGAAAAATCCTAAAAACAGACTGACTGAGCACGAGTTGAAGTAAAATACGAATTGAAATTAATTTTTACAAAAAAGCTAGTTTCTTGGCCTTAATTAGAAAACTAAAAAAGCTACAACTTTTTGGTTTGAGGAAAAAGATGCGCAATGAAATTCTACATCTAGATATAGTCTTTAAAAATGTAAATTCGAAAAATTTTATGAAAGCTTCCAGGGGTCTTCCCACTCCCAGCGAAATTAGTTTATGTGCCCTTCTTCGATCCGGCAGCTCAATTATATAGAACAGAAATAAAAAAATGGACATACTTATCAGTAAAGTACGCCTAATAGGGATGACTTATAAAAGCTATTTTTGTAAATAAATTTTTTTGAGAAAATGAGACATTAATATTATTAATAATAATAACTAATTAGTTTAAAATTTAAATTATTAAATATATAAAGAACTTTAGTATTTCAACGAACCATCAAAATATGTTTTTAACTCTTAATTATAGGTGAACTATAAAAAAATCATTTTTTAATGAAACATAAACTTCAAAGTCTTGAGTAAATGTAAGCAGATGTCAGATTTTTTAACAAAGATGACTGGTAACACTGAGTACAATTCGAAACACATTTAATTTCAAGCGCTAGACATTTATTTCAAAATTAAAATAAATCAAAAACCACGATCATTAAACGAAAACTCGACCTAAATTCGTGCAATTTTCTTGAAATCCCTTCAAATATTTTAAAATACAATGAAATTCTTAGAAATTCTATTAAATTTCTTGAAATCTTTTGAATTCACTTAAAGTTTTTTGAAAGCCTATGAATAGGGTTGTTTCGCGATTTTAGATAAAATAATCTTTTAATGCATACTTTTATTTCGAATCGAAGGTGCGTTATAATTTTTTTTCTGTTGAGTCGTTCCACAGAAAAAAAATTAATAATTGAAGGCGGTAAAACACTTATTCAAATTGGTATCACTTGGGTGTCACGTGACTCAGAGGTTCTCATGATTATCTATCAATGTGACGATGTGGCTTTAATGAAAACCATGAAAAAAAAGTTATCCTGTTATAATATTTCGATTAAGAGGCAGTAGTATGTTGAAGGAAAACAGTAAGTAAAATTATTAACACACTTTAAAATTGTACATATTTATGAATTGTTCAGTAAACATGACTACATTTAAGTACTTCTTCAATGAATTCTTTATACATACCATAAATATATCTATTTCTGTTAGATTTCCGCTATTGGCTTTTACGAAATCCTCCTTTGACATTTTTTTAAACAATATTTTGCGACTTCTATTTTCGATATGCACATAACAAAAACAAAAAGTCGGTACAGAAAAAGACATTCCAGAATCACTGACACATGAGATGTGATTGGTGGAAAATCCAACCCCTTTGACGTCAAAGGGGTCCTCCAATGGACATCGTGATAAAAAAATTCATATTTCAATATTCCATTTAAAATAGTAAAAAATATGTAAAAAATATTTTATGCGCGTTTTTAAAATTAGGATTTTATAAACTATAAGATCCATTTCTTGGAAAAATGATATCTGACTTTGGAAACAACTCTAGTACTTTGGAATCCCATAAAATGTATGATATTGTTTTGAAATATTTAGATATATTTTATTTTTGAACCCCCTGGGAATATTTAAAATGCTATGAAATTTATGAAATCCTTGAACATCTTTTTAATTTTATACTTTCTAAAAACCTATAATTTCTCTGAAATGAATTAAAATCACCTGAAATAATTTGAATGCTTCTGAAATTCAGCGATATCTTTAAAATCCTCTGAAATCCCTACAAGAACTTTCAAATTTATTTGAATCCATTGAAATCATTAGAAATCGCTTTAAATTGTAAAATCCAATGAGATCCCTTGGAAACTTGTAGAATATATTAAAATCCCGTTAAATCCCTCGAAATTCATTCAATCCACTTTCAATCTTTGGAATTATGTTCGAAATTTAATAAACCTTTGTAATTCTATCAAATATCTTGAAATCGTTTGAAATCCGTTGAAATGTTTCTAATATTTGGAAATCTCCAAATCTGTTGTATCGGGCAGAGTGGGGTCAAAAGAGTCGCCGGAAAAAGTGCCGCATGTGATCATAGAAAAATAAATAATCTATTACTCCACCTGACATTTTTCGTCGATCCGCCGAATCATCATGAACTACTAATAGTTGTTGACAGCCGCTAAAAACTGTTTTTGAGTTCGTGGCTCAGATTAAGTTGTTTTCTTGAGCAGAAAGTAGTTCTGTTGTCACCTTTTCTTTTTGGTTTCAATACTTATTCTTACTTGCTATTGTTTGTAGGTGTAACTTGTTGCATACTTATTTGTTCTTGTAATGCAGACAGCTTACTATTCAAAATATTTTGTGTTGTTTGAGAAATGTTCATTGTATATTATAGGATAGCAGGGGGGGGGGGGTGCCAAGAGGCACTTTTTACCCCAGAGTTTAAATGGTATTATGGTATTTCACAATCACTGGCTGACTGAAAAAATGGATTATCGTCTGTCTGTTGTGGAGCTTATTTTGAAAGCATCCCAGGCGAGCAATCGATCCAGTGCCACGTATACAAGAACTAGGTTCATGAAAAGTTTGTTGTGAACTGGCCATCGTAAATCTTTGTCCAAATTAATTGCGAAATTAACGATCAATAAGTCTCTAAGCATGTCAGCTGTCTAAACAGTCATATTATTTTGTTTCTATGTACTATATGTGCTATTTAAACTAAACGATTTCGGAAGATGAAAACAAAACAACTTACTATCGGCGAGAAAACTATAGGCATCTGCCTTTGAAGCTTAACAACTCAGTAAAAAAAATGCTAGCGCAAAAAAAAAAAACAGTAATTTAAAAGCTGAAAGTGTTCTACGTTAATGAGCTTGAAGACGTTTCTGTAAAAAAAATTGTCGTGCTTAGCAGACTGAAAAATGTAAAAAAAAGTCAGGATTTTTGGGTACATTTAAGAACAGTCAAGTTTAGAGCATTATTTCTTATATAGGGGGCGATGGAAAAAATTTGAAAAAATTCATGAGTATGAGGAAAACTATTTTGAACCAGTTGCAGTGGAGAAATTTAAAAAATAATAAAAATTGTTGCTTAAAAGTACAAAAATGTGCAACTATATTATCTTCAGTTCTAATACAGATATTAAAGCGACAGAAAGCAGGGGGGGGGGGGGCTTTTTTGTTTTACTGCCGACCGCTGGTGCCATTCTTCGGCCCCTAGTTCTGAATGCTTGGATGGCACCTGGCCACGGGTCAAAGAAAGGCACCGCTGGTGCCTTTCTTTGACCTTTCTTTCTTGACGTGGTAAAAAAACGGGCCCCCCTGTTTTCTGTCACTTGTTTTCCAACAAAAAAAATGTCTACAAATATCGCGATTTTCACAAAAAATAAGACTAACACATCCTTACGGGTGAATGAAAATAAATACAGAGCCTATGCATTACAGTTTGCAGTTTGAATCGCTTTAATATCTGTATTAGAACTGAGGATAATATAGTTGTACATTTTTGTACTTTTAAGCAACAATTTTTATTATTTTTTAAATTTCTCAACTGCAACTGGTTCACAACAGTTTTCCTCACACTCATGAATTTTTTCAAATTTTTTCCATCGCCCCTTATGTACGAAATAATGCTCTAAACTCGACTGTTCTCGACTGTGTCCGCACAAAATTTCTTTTACAGAAACGTCTTCAATCTCATTAGCGTAGAACACTTTCAGCTTTTAAATGACTGTTTTTTTGTTGCGCTAGCATTTTTGTTTACTGAGCTGTTAAGCTTCAAAGGCGGATGCCTATAGTTTTCTCGCCGATAGTAGTTGTCAGCAACGCGATCGGATAAGTTTTATTTGAGTTTCAATCAACAAAAGAAAAAAATCCCAGCCTTTCGGAAATTCACCATTTCCATCATCAGGGGTGAACTGATACAATATCTATAGCCTAAAATAGTAAATAGCAAATATGTAAAAAATGTTAAAATAGTATAATAATATTAATAACTAACAATAAGAAGTACTTACAGATCAGTTTCGTAATGACATCATTTTTTGGAGTCAGTAATAATAGTTGCAATTTAATATTTTGAAGGGAAATTATTTATTTGAAAAAAAAAATTGTAACTGAGACTTTTAAAACGAATTAAATAGTGTTAAAATGTTAAAAATAACAGATTAAATTTTTTTATGAGAGCAGGATGGAAAAGCATCCTGCACCCATAAGGGTAACTCCAAAAGTGACCGTCAATGAGGAAACTGACCCATCATACTATAAATCGGAATAAAAGGCGCCAATTATAAAAGAATATAAATAGAGGGATGGAGGTATTAAGAATGTTAGGAATTAGCAATATAAATTCTATTTCTGAATTAACAATTTTTAATTTTTAGATATTAGGTTATTGTTAATAATATTATTGTAAAAGAACAACAAAAAATGAATAACAAATATATAATTAATTTTAATTAAAGAATTGAAGGATAGTATTATATGATTCGTTAAGGTGGTTTAAATCAGTAATTTTGTTGATGCAATTATCTAGTTCTTTCTTAATGAAAACTATTTCAGCAAAGGCTCTTTTTATAGGCTTACTTTCTTCGTGTAATATTTTAATCTCATCCCAAAGAAAAAGTGAGAAATATTATCATTGATATTGCTGTGTAAATGATCATTTAAGACGTTATCATAATTTAATCTAACACTATCTTGATGTTCTCTTCGTCTAATGTGTAAGGGTCTTTTTTTTTATCTAATATAACATTTACCACAGTTACATGCAAAACGGTAGACTACGTCGGTCTTATTTAATGTTTCTAATTGGTCTTTGCCTAGTTTTGTCATAGTATCCAGTTTTGAATTTATACGAAAAGTTGTAGTGATTTTATAGGTTCTTAGAAGTCTTTATATTATCAGAAATAGTACCATAATATGGAATAGTAATGTTAGTCTTAGGATTGAATTCTTTATTTATAACATTTTAGGATTGTTAGTTAAATGTATGTTGTTAAGTTCTTTTATTCTATTATTAATTTGTTTGTCAATAATATTTTGTGGATAATTATTTAAAAATAGATAATGTTTAACTGTATTTCGAAATAGGAGAGCCCATAGGAGTTCCAAATCTTTGTCTGTAAAAAGTTTTATTAAATTGAAAATAGGTGTTATTCATTAAAAATTTAATACCTTCTTTAAATTTGTCTAGAGGTAGTTCAGTGATTTTTTCCAACAACTTAGCTGACATTGTTATGCAAGATTTAGAATCTGAAATTTTAAAAAAATTAGTTTTTCAAATTTTGACCTATTTTAGATATGTAGACGACACTTTTTAAATTATTCTTAAAGATACAATTTAGCAAATTATCAAAACTAACATTACTATTCCATATTATGGTACTATTTCGGATAATATAAAAAGACTTCTGAAAACCTATAAAATCACTACAACTTTTCGTAAAAATTCAAAACTGGATACTATGACAATACTAGGCAAAGACCAATTAGAAACCTTAAATAAGACCGACGTAGTCTACCGTTTTGCATGTAACTGTGGTAAATGTTATATTGGTAAAAAAAGACCCTTACACATTAGATGAAGAGAACATCAAGATAGTGTTAGAATAAATTATGATAACGTCTTAAATGATCATTTACACAGCAATATCAATGATAATATTTCTCACTTTTTTCTTTGGGATGAGATTAAAATATTACACGAAGAAAGTAACCCTATAAAAGAGCCTTTGCTGAAATAGTTTTCATTAAGAAAGAACTAGATAATTGCATTAACAAAATTACTGATTTAAACCACCTTAACGAATCATATAATACTATCCTTCAATTCTTTAATTAAAATTAATTATATATTTGTTATTCATTTTTTGTTGTTCTTTTACAATAATATTATAAACAATAACCTAATATCTAAAAATTAAAAATTGTTAATTCATAAATAGAATTTATATTGCTAGTTCCTACATTCTTAATACCTCCATCCCTCTATTTATATTCTTTTATAATTGGCGCCTTTTATTCCGATTTATAGTATGATGGGTCAGTTTCCTCATTGACGGTCACTTTTGGAGTTACCCTTATGGGTGCAGGATGCTTTTCCATCCTGCTCTCATAAAAAAATATAATCTGTTATTTTAAATATTTTAACACTATTTAATTCTTTTTAAACTAGTCTCAGTTACAATTTTTTTTTCAAATAAATAATTTACACTTCAAAATATTTAATTACAACTATTATTACTGACTCCAAAAAATGATGTCATTACGAAACTGATCCGTAAGTACTTCTTATTGTTAGTTACTAAGATTATTATACTATTTTAACATATTTTACATATTTACTATTTACTATTTTAGGCTATAACTATTGTATCGGTTCTCCCCTGATGATGGAAATGGTCAATTTCCGAAACGTTGAGATTTTTTCCTTTTATTGATTGAAACTCAAATAAAACTTGTCCGATAGCGTTGCTGACAACTAAGTTGCTTTGTTTTGATCTTTCTACATTCGTTTCTCGGACGTTAAAGATTTACTTATACTAAACAATTTCGTTTTATTTATGTTGCTACTTTTTACATATAACGTAATAGATGGAATGAGTATACATTTATTATGATTATAATTTTGAACTTTATTGCCTAAAATATTTTTTTAAGCCAGAACTAAGGGAATAGCTAATTTCGTTTGCGCACAGTGTTACGAAACGTAAATTTTGGCACTTTTTACCGCGCCCTACAAAGATAAAAATTCGAGTAGTTAACTCTTCCAAATAGATCTTTATTATTCTTTACATTTATTTAAAATTTCTATTATAGAAATTTCACGACTTTTGATTGGATTGTCTTTTACGAAAGGATGATGAATAACAACACTTTTTAATCTCTCTTTTGTGTTCTACCTTAATGAGCTTGAAGACGTTCATGTAAAAAATTTTTTGTACTTAGCAGACTGAAAAATGTAAAAAAAAGTCAGGTTTCTTGGGTACATTTAAGAACAGTCAAGTTTAGAGCACTATTTCTTATACAAGGGACGATGAAAAAAATTTGAAAAAATTCATGAGTATGAGGAAAACTGTTGTGAACCAGTTGCAGTTCAGAAATTTAAAAAATAATAAAAATTGTTGCTTAAAAGTACAAAAATGTACAACTATATTATCTTCAATTCTAATACAGATATTAAAGCGATTCAAACTGAAAACTGCAATTTAAAGGCTCCGTATTTATTTTCAATTACCCGGAAGAATGTGTTTCTTCTTTTTTGTGAAAATCGCGATATTTTCAGACATTTTTTTCGTTGGAAAATAAGTGACAGAAAGCAGGGGGGGGGGGGCTTTTTGTTTTACTGCCGATCACAGGTGCCATTCTTCGACCCCTAGTTCTGAATGCTTGGATGGCACCTGGCCACGGGTCAAAGAAAGGCACCAGCATTCGGCAGTAAAAAAAAAACGAGCCCCCCCTGCTTTCTGTCACTTGTTTTCCAACAAAAAAAAGGTCTAAAAATATCGCGATTTTCACAAAAAAGAAGACTAACACATTCTTCCGGGTAATTGAAAATAAATACAGAGCCTTTCAGTTACAGTTTGCAGTTTGAATCGCTTTAATATCTGTATTAGAACTGAAGATAATATAGTTGCACATTTTTGTACTTTTAAGCAACAATTTTTATTATTTTTCAAATTTCTCAACTGCAACTGGTTTCCAATAGTTTTCCTCATATTCGTGAATTTTTTGAAATTTTTTCCATCGCCCCTTGTATAAGAAATAATGCTATAAACTTGACTGTTCTTAAATGTACCCAAAAAACCTGACTTTTTTTACAATTTTCAGTCTGCTAAACACAAAATTTTTGTTACATAAACGTCTTCAAGCTCATTAACGTTTAACACTTTCAGCTTTTAAATGGCTGTTTTTTTGTTGCGCTAGCATTTTTTTTGACTGAGTTGTTAAACTTCAAAGGCAGATGCCTATAGTTTTCTCGCCGATAGTAGTTCTTTATTGTCTCTAAACTCTTTACACAAACGCAAGGCTCTAAGAACGAAAGCTGTAGACCGGTCAAAGTTCGGCAATCGACTAACTTATTGACCTGCGCTTAAACACTCGAGAGCTCACAGGGCGTATAGTCCCTTATAAAAATAGATCGCTCCTAGATGGGGACACCCATACCCAAAAACCCATATCCGATTGATAAAGCTTGGTTCGTTCTAAACACTCCTTCCTTTATCAATCTGATAAAGCAATTACACTAGTTTAAAAAAACTTTAACAAAATTTGAAAGTAAAAGGTTATTCTAAGTGTGGACTCAATATAAAATTTATACAAAGAAAACTTCTTAAACTAATCTTGATCTATTAATACGCTTTTTCTTAAATTGTATTTATCTTTTGAGATCATCTTGATTTCTCTTTCCCACATCAGGATTCCTCTAGCACTCTTTACTCTTACTTTTTGCGTTTATCTGTGAACAATAACAAAAGTGTAAAAATAATATATAAATACTTTTATATGATATGTGTATTTCTAAAAACTCTAATCTCCAAATTAATTTTAATTTAACATCTTGTCTCTTAAATATTTATGTGCTTCTAATGGCAAGGGTTTTGGCATTATATCAGCTAAATTCTCTTTTGTTGCGATCCAACTAACTCTAACTTTTTGTTCATCAACACATTGTTTAACAAAATCTCCATGAGTATCAGCCATATGCTTTCCATGACCTGTTTTCTCTCTTTCAAGAAGACTCTGTTTGATATTCACTAAGTTTTCATCAAACATTTTAAGTTTGTGACTTCCATCCTTCTTAGTGCACTCTCCAGCTGATCTATTGTCACACCAAATTGTCACTGGAAAAAGAGTTTTTCCAATGATATATCTGCATGACTTATCTAAAGAAATCAACTCTTGACATGCATCACTCATCGACAAATATTCAGCTTGACATGTTGAAAGAGTCACATAAGACTGCTGACTCCTCCAAGCTATAACATCTCCAAAAAGTTTCATAATATAACCTCCTGTAGATGTTGAATCTCGACAATCTCTAAAGCTTGCATCAGTTAATGCTTCTAATTCTTCAGTTTCAGCTCTATAATTTAATCCCTTATCAGTAGTACCTCTTAAATATCTGAAAATTCTCTTAAAATCCACCCAATCTTCTTCAGTTGGCTCTAGTTGTTTTCTCGCCAAATAATTTACGGCGAACGTAATATCAGGACGAGTAGCATTTGCCAAATACATCAGACTCCCAATGGCTCCTCTATAAGGTACTCGCTTAATTTCTTGATTTCCAAGATTCTTTGTTAAACCTGCCTCTATTTTTCTCTTCTTATCTCTATTAGTTACCTGTCGAGTAACCATTGGAGTACTCTGAGATTTGCAATCTTGCATGTTGAATCTCTCTAAAATATTTTCTGTGTATTTTGCTTGATGTATTTTCAAACTCTTTTCATTTTTATTCCTTTCTATGGATATACCTAGAAAACTTTAAGGTTCTCCGAGGTCTTTCATCTCAAATACTTTACTTAAATGATTTTTAATTTCATTTAATTTAACTCTATCGTTGCTAGCAATTAGCACATCATCCACATTTAGCAATGTGACTGCCATTTTCCCTTCTTTTCTCCAAGTAAAAAGACAAGGTTCATGCAAGTTATTCTCTAATCCTCATTTTAAAGTTTCTTCTAAAAATCTCTTATTCCACTTCTTTGGGCATACTCTTAAACCATATAAGGCTCTTTCTAATTTACACACTTTAGTCTCTTTTGTGTAATTGTGCAATTCTAAACCATCTGGTATTTCCATGTAGCTCTTCCTGCAGAACTTTATTTAAAAACGCAGTTTTTACATCTAGCTGGAACGCAAATAAATTATACTTGTTTATGATCGCAAGTAATGATCGAAGGACTGGTAATCTAGAGAGAGGTGCATACGTTTCCATTAAATCGTATACATTTCTATCCTTAAAACCTCTGATTACAAGTCGTGCTTTGAATCGTGCTGATCCATCAGCCTCTAATTTCTTCCTAAAAACCCATTTTGAGTCAATAACCTTTGCCTTTTTACCATCTAATTTCCATACTAATTTCCATACATTATTTGCTTGCATAGAATCAAGTTCATCTTTGATTGCTTTCTTCCAACACTCTTTCTTTGTACTCGAAATAGCTTCTTGATAATTTAGGGGATCTCTATTTAATGACGCTATTAAACAGTGTATTAATTCATCTTCTCTATTTTCTTTTTCCTCTTTACTTAAAACATCTGTATGCCCAGCATAATTGGTAAAACTTATATCTTTTATTGATCTACTTATAAAGACATTTTTAGTTCATCTTCAGACTATAATTTTCTCTTAGTTTTACTTCATGTTTTAGGACCTTCAGCTTTATTTTGCACACATTCCTTTTGTTTAGTGCTTTTATTAAATTTTTTTCTGAGGCCTTCCTCTCTTCTTAAGCTCTATTTTGGACTCTTCTGTTTGTTCAGGTTTATCATCTTCAAACTCTTTCATCCAGTTACCATCATTCTCTTCTCTTGACTCTTGTAAGGTTTGATTAATTGGATCACTCTTATATACATCTTTATACACTACTTTTTCATTGAATCTGACATGTCGAGATTCAATGAATTTTCGTGTGCTTGAATGCCACAACAAATAGCCAGTGCTTTTATATTCCACTAATACAACTTTTATTGCTCTTTTAGGTAGACCTGAATCAAACATGTAGGCTCTTACTTTTTCTTGAATTGTTTTATTAAACAGTTCAGCTACTCCGTTGTGCTCCGGAGTATAAGGCGGCGACAACTCAGTTTCTATTTTCTCTTTTCTTAATATCTAAATAAATTTTCCACCAGTAAATTCAGTGCCTTGATCCGATCGAATATAACACATCTTTTCATCTTTCCCCAACAAGTTACGAGCAGATACTGCGTACTTTTCGAATGCATCGCCAGCTTCATCCTTAAACCTCGCAGAGTAAGCCTTTGCAAATCTTGAGTAATCATCTACAAAAACCACAATGTATCTTTTGAGTCCTGGATATGAGGCTGGTTTGATAGGTCCCACTGTATCCGTATGAATAACCTGTAAAGGCCTTTTTGCTCTTTTTCTTGTTTCTTTGAATGGCAATTTTTCCATTTTTGCCATTATGCAAACTTCACACTCTAAAATTGAATCGCCAAATTCAACAGTCTCTAAACTCTTAATAATTTTTTGTAGCTTTTTTAAATAACTCAATGACGCGTGACCTAACCTAAGATGCCACAGCATCGCCTCGTTATACTTTTTAAAGTGACTTGGCCTCTTCTCAAGTGGATCTGTGATTAGCATTTCCTCTATATTCTGTAAAAACTCTAAATCATCTATTATTATTGTATCTCTAGAAATGGAGCTTTCGTCGCAATCTGCAATAATGGCTCTATTATCTAAAAGCTTCTCATTCTCCCTCCCAATCACATAACCAGTATTCTCTACCTCTATAGTTTCTCCCTCCAAAACAAATTTTTGGAGATATCTTTTACTGCTAATACATCAGTCAACTTGAGAACATCTCCAGTTGCATCTGCCTGCAACAAAATATTACCTTTGCCATCTATTACTATAACTGCAAATTCATTTTTATTTGCACTCTTTATGATTCCATTTTCGCATTTATTAAAATCACTTAAAATAAAACTTTTGTTAACGGTGTGATCTGATGCCTCAGAATCAGCTATAAAATTAACAACCTCTCTGGAATCTAAAACACCTGTAAATAAAATCTTACCTGAATCACTTTTATTCGTAGATTCTTTATTGCCCGACGCCTGATTCGCTTTTCCTTTCTCTTTGTTTTTAAAGCCTTTTTGTACTCACTTACTCTTATTTTTCGCACCTGATTCATTCAAGCTCTTATTCTTATAAATTTTATTAAAATTTGTATATCTCTTATCTTTATTTGTTTTATCTCCAGAACCTTTGCTGACTTGATAACAATCTGGACTTTTGTGGTTCTTTATAGCTTGACAATAATAGCAAAACCATTTGTCAGTATTTTTAAGCCGACACTCGTTAGACCAGTGACCCGATCCGTTGCATCTATAGCACTTATTATCAGATGTTTACTGATTATATTCAAATGCTCTCTGAACTCTAATTTCTTCTTTAGTGTCGGTCTTTTTTTCTGGCTTTAGCTGTAAAAGAAATGATTTAATTTCCTCTAAACTCTTTTCTCTTTTATGTGATTGTCTGAACATCAAGTCAGAGTTTCGAAGTTCTACTAAATTCGAAGATACTGCTTGATAAAAGGCTGATCTTATCTCTTGTTCAGTAAGCGGTACAGTGTCTTAACAAGCCTCATATTCTCTAATAATGGAGTCAAAGCGTTCACAGAAATCATTGACTCTTTCATCCTTTTCCATTTTAATTTGGTACAATTTTGCTCTAACGGAGGAGTTAGTTACATTTGACTCATTCTTCCTACACCCTCTTTATCTCTGTAAAATTTCTCTAGGATCAGACACATTTAAAACTCTCTTGTGATAAGATTCTTCAAGATGTCTGATAATTAAACATCTAACAGTAGTTTTTCTCTTAAGTGTTTTTATTTCAGAAAGATTCTCTGGATCTCGAACTTTTGGATCAATTACATCCAGCAAATCGAGACTCAGCCAATCATATTTAAAATAATCTAACCAAATGTCAAAGTTTGATTTCTGTGTTAGCTTATAATCTCCTTTTATGCAAGTTTGATGATTCGTAGAACCATCCTCTACTTTATTAATAAACTGAATACATTTATTCAATTTATCAGTCTCTTCAGTGGCAAGAGCTGTAACTTTAAATGAATCAGTGCTATTTTCTAATTTTCTCTTTTTCGATTTAGAATTGATTTCTTTACTTTGAACAAGGCTATTTTGATCTAAACTCTTTACCTCAATTCTTCTTAATTTAAGCCTTTCAGCTTCCAAATTGTTTTCTGAAATTTGAATCATGTGAGACATCATAGTTGTGGCTCCATCTATGATTTTTTCTAGCGATGTTAAAGCTGTAGTCATCTTTTCATTAGCAGCTTCACTCCTCGCAATCAGCTTCTTTTGCATCTGGCATAGTTTCCTGCTTTCAGTAAATTCCAGAGATCCACTTGCAACAGGTACATTGCTTATCACCCTCGGTTTTGGCAACGGTCGACTCTTTAACTCTTGATTTGCTGGGGGGGGGGGGGGGGGGGGGGGGGAGAAAAAACATTCAAAATTAATACCTGGATATGATATGCACTGCCTCTAAAGTCCCTCGCATGTTCGTTATAGTTTTAGAGAACCATGAATCACTAAAGTAAACAGCGAGATTAATACCATACACACCGCACGCGAAACGGGACAAAGCACGCTCAAGCCTGCACGTTTCATCTATGAGCCGGCGTTTTGGTCAGCCCTGTTTCTCGGATTGATTTTGAGCGTTACAGGGCATATATTGCGCATTTAGCGCGTGTCATCACTTCCACTTTTCTCAAAAATTTTCTGAAAGAAAACTCTAATTCCACACAGAAGGTGCTCTCTAATTTAAGCTTTCTCTAATCTTTTTAACTCTAAACATCTTATGTGACGGTCTAGTGAATTACACTTCTTTTATACTTGATATAACAATACTTTTGTTTATTGACCGAGAGATACAGAATGACCTGTCCGTAGACAGGGCGCAAGGACTACTGAGGCCCCGTGGGCCTTGTGTAGACGTCGTAGGCGAACTACCCTTAGCTAGAATCAACGAGAGGGGTGAGTGGTAAAGTAGAAGTATTAAACCTCCCTCGTTAGACTCGTTTTGCTCCTGAAAAACGCAATTTAACAACTTTAGGTGCTACTAACGGCTCACTGTTTTCAATTTCATGTGCAGGAGGAGCCTGTGGAACGTAGGTAACAATAGTTGGCGTTGGGGATGTGTTATTATTAATGTTATTAGTTGTACAAAATAGGTAGAAACAGATTTTCGGCAGACATTTTCGTGCTAGATCGCAGAGTCCGCATTTGTACATGGAGAATAAGGTTATTAATACTAACGCAACATAACCTAAGTATGTAAGTGTTTCTGTGGTGGTTTCAGTCCATGTTCGTGTTCGACGTTCATTTTTGACTCTGTTTAAAACATTATCGATATCATCTAATGTTCTACCTGCTTGCAGCAATTGCTCATTATCAATCTGTTTTTGGATTGGTAGCAGTTTATCGTTGAGTAAATCTAGATCATCATTGGTATAAGGTACAGAAATATTTTTGTGTAATATATGTGTCTTCTCAGTTCCCTACTTTGTATTAACTTAACTATGGCACCTTCGGTGGTTAAAATACAATTGCTTCCTGACGATAGAAGTGATGCCTCGGTAATTTTAATATCTTTAATTATTCCTTCGCAGTTGGTTGTTAAGTCTATAGATTTTTCAGGAACTATAATATATCCTTGACTTTCTGCTAATCTAATAAAAACTAAATATTCGATTTTGAGAACGGATATCTCACATGTTGATAAGTCTAGTGTTTTAATACTACTACGTATAATTTGGTTTTCACAACTGTGTGTATCAGCTAACAAATAAGTTGGATGGGAACGTTGACAGATTTTGATTTTTTCGAGTAACCTGCACTTGAATATTTCTTTTTCATTCGTAGGAACATACATGGTTTTCGGATTGTTTAGAAAAATGAACTGTTCCTTCGGAACAGGTATAAGAAATTGATTGCCATGCTGCTTCGGTATCGGAATTAAATGTTGGATTTTATATTCATCAATTTCAAATATTGGTATGTTAACTGAATACAATAATTTCCTATTATTCAAACAAATGCTTATTTCAGATATGTCAATAATATGTTGGTAATTCACTTCTTTGAGTGGCAAAGCATACTTTACATTAAATTTATCCTCAAAGTTTTTAAAGGATTCAATGAGCAATGTTGGTGTTAAAATTTGTGGATGTACTATACCATGTTTACCCTCGTTAATTGAATTTATCAACAATGTTATGTCTTCGTTCAACTCATCTATAAGCAAAGTCATGACTATAATTTGATTTGAAATAAACAAATTTTTGGTATTATCATTTATTCGGGTGCTTATTTGGTTGAGTCGCTCGGAGGTTTTTTGGTTATGTACAAAAAGTTATTCGCCATCGTGAGAGCCAGAATTTAATATCATTCTAATTACCTGCATTTGGTTTTGGAGACTGGAAGCTAACTGTTTGTTTTCTAAGTAAAGTTTGTCTAATTCACGATCAACATATATCAAATCAGATTCTGTCAAAGTTCCGAATATTGTCTTAGATATACTACCTATCTCATTAATTAAACCTCTTTTTCTATTGTGTGTTCCCCCTAACAGCTTATATAAAAGGCTGCGCTGAATATCAAGTCGTTTCATCCTACCGTTGATGAGGCTCAACTCGATATGCTCAGTGCAATTTAAACACATGTCTAGCGTCGCCTAAATCTTCTGCAAAAATAGTGACATTATGGAGTGGAGTCACTACGAGGCAGGAAGTGGAGGAGATGAGTGAAAGGATGACCCAGGCAGTCCGCATTCTGAAAACATAGGATTAGTGATAGTATGGTTTCAGACGATTTACGTGAATTGTGAGGTATCTATTTTCAAAAAGAATTTCGTAATTAGTTTGGCTGGTACGCCGTATTACTGTTGCTGGACCTAACCATTCTGAATCTAACTTGTTTCCTTTTGTTTCGTTATGGACAAGTGCAAGATCACCGGCACCGAAAATAGGGTTTGAAATGACAATATTTGAGTCCTGTAATTTCTTTAATTTCTCTTGTGTCCTCTGGATGGATTCTTTTCCTTTTGCTAAATAGGCTTCATGCCGCTTCTTCCACATATCCAAGAGTTCTTAGTGGTTTAAAGAACTGGTGGTGGCAAGAATTGAAGGCAAGTTTGCTGTTCTTTCAAAGGTCATTTCGAAAGGTGTTAGCCCAGTATTTTCATGAACTACTACATTATAAGCCAAACAAGTAAGGTTGAGGTTTAAGTCCCATTCCGTTTGATTATCGGCGATAAAAGTTTTAAACAAATCCTTGACCGTCGCGTGGGTTCTCTCTAATGCTCCATTCGCCTGAGGGTGAAAGGTTGTAGTTTTTATGTGCCTAATTCTAAATAGATTTTCGAATTTTTGGACTAATTCTGATACAAAGTTTGCTCCGTGATCAGTCAGAATTTGTTTCGGAGAAGAAAATATGTATATATAATGATCCATCAGTTGTGTTATAATTGACTCACTGCTGGTTTCTTCGAGCGGTATTAGAACCAGATACTTTGTTAAAACATCTTGGATAGAGAGTATGTACTCCTTTCCAGATTGTGTTATAGGGAATGGTCCAAAAATGTCCATTGCGATTTTATCGTTAGGTGCCACCGGCACGTCGGGAATCGCTGCTTCGATTTTTGGCCTGATACGTGTTAACTTCTCTCTCTCGCAGATGTCACATTTCTTAATGAAATCGATGACTTCATTCTCCATATTATCCCAAGAGATAATTTTTCTAAGTCGCTTTATGGTTAATTTTCTCCAAAGTGATCTGATCCGATATTTCCATGTGCTTCAG
The DNA here is from genome assembly GCF_010883055.1 of Belonocnema kinseyi. Taxonomy (NCBI): domain Eukaryota; kingdom Metazoa; phylum Arthropoda; class Insecta; order Hymenoptera; family Cynipidae; genus Belonocnema; species Belonocnema kinseyi. The sequence goes on from NC_046664.1 coordinate 99,216,034, forward strand.
ACAAAAGGTTTTGTTTATCTTCTTCCGTTAATTCTTTGTTTGGTCGATCACATACAAAGAATGCATGTTCCGGGAATTTTTTATGAAGAAGAAAGTTGAGCATGTCATGCAACCGCACTTTTTCAGTGTTTATTATTAAAGGGTCTTCCATGTGGAACTTGGAAGATTTTCCAGTTCTTGCGATTAGTGAAGTCCTTGATCTTCTTATACAGTAGTTTAATCCAGTCTTCTTCTTGATAATCGGGGAGTTCGATTCGTAAAAGGGAAAACAGGTTTTATTTACTCACTTTTATCCAGTTTTTGCCGCTAGCGACAGATTTTGTCTTAACTTTGCTAGGGAGTCGATTTCTTTTCCATGCCATTCGCTGTCCGTCTCAGAAGGTTCGTGTTCTCTGTCGATGTCCGGTAATTCTATTGTATGTCCTTCTTCAACGTCTACTTCACGTGTTGGATACATACGCGATAATGCATCGGCGGCTGTATTTTCTTTTCCTTTTATATATTCGACTACATACTGGTATCCCTCAAGGCGAAGTCTCCATCTGAGTAGCTTAGACGCTGAATCTTTAATATTGAAGAGCCATTTCAGAGCCTGATGATCTGTTCGGATTATGAACTTTCTTCCTAACAGGTATTTCCTCAAACGCTTGACTGCCCAGACTATAGCAAGCAGTTCCTTTTCTGTTGTGTCGTAATTCATTTCGGGTTTATTGAGTGTCCTAGAAATATAACAGCAGGGATGACCATTTTGAGAAAGGATGGCTCCGAGACCTACATTTGAAGCATCTGTTGTTAAAACAAATTGTTTTTTGTAATCAGGGTATCTTAATACTGGCGATGAGCATAAGCAGTTCTTTAGATCTTCGAAGGCTGTCTCGCAACCTGATGCCCAATAAAAATGATTATTTTCCTTTGTCAGGTCAATTAGTGGCTTAGCCCTAGTGGAAAAGTTCTTAATAAATTTTTGATAATACCCGGCAAGTCCCAGGAACGATTTCACCTGTTTTGAATTTGTTGGTGTTTTGAAGTCCCTTACCGCTTGAATTTTATTGGGGTTTGGTTTTACCTCTTCTGCGGTGATAACGTGACCTAAATATTCTAACTCTGGTCTAAGATTCACATTTATCAGGCTGCAACTTCAATCCTGTTTGTCGCAGTCTTTCGAAGAGTATGACGATGTTCTCATTGTGCTCTTTGAGGCTTGAGCCGAATACTACGATGTCGTCAAGATAAACAAGGCAAATATTTCCTACTATACCTCTGAGAGCTGTGTCCATCATCCTCTGGAAGGTTGCCGGCGAATTCTTTAGACCGAACGGCATTCTCTCAAATTCGAAATGACCTTCTTGTGTACTAAAGCCTATATATTTTTTTGATTCTGGATCCATAGGTATTTGATGGAATCCGGAGCTTAAATCAAATGCTGAAAAAAACTTCGCATTTCATAAGTGGTCGAGTATATCATCGATTATTGGTAGCGGGTATGCATCTAGATCAGTTCGTTCGTTTAGTTTTCTGAAATCAATGACAATGCGCCATTTCTTCTTCCCAGAAGCATCGGCTTTCTTCGGAACTACCCATAATGGTGAGTTGAATGGTGATTTTGACATAGAGATTACTCGTTTGTAAAGCATCTCCTTTACTTGACGATTGATTTCAGCTTTATGACACTCTGGCTGGCGATAAGAAGGAATGTTAATGGGTCTCTCCTCTTTTAAGATAATTTCGTGTTTTGCTAGATTTGTGCATGGGAGAGGATCACCTTCTAAGGTCAAAATATCATCATAACTTTGAATAATTTTGTTTATTCCTTCTTGGTTATTTTTTTCAATATGCGAGAGTCTTGTGTTTGCTCGGAGAAGTTCCAATCTCTTGGCTAATTCCTTTGTTGTAATAAAATGTATTCTATCTTCGCGTTCGGGCTGAACACTTATGTACTTGGGTTGAATTTCCGTGGTTGAAAGCATCATCATTTGGCCTGTATGATTAGAAATTGGAATTCGTAATTCATGGTTTTGGTTTCTATAAATTGAGTCCGGAATATGCGGATAATCTGTAATTAGCATGTGCCCCTGTTTCTTTTCTACTTGAAAGTTAATTACTTTAATCGAGTTTTCTGGTACAAATATCCCATCGTCATGTAATTCGTGTTTAACGTTGTCTAATTCTAAATGAGTATTTGAAAGGCTAAATTTATAACTTTACATGAATGGAACTCCGATAATTCCATCTTCTGGTAGTGGGAAATCATTTGGTACAATAACAAACACATGCTCTTTTCCCTGGAATTTAAATTTTGTCATTTCGTTTGTCCGGTGTTGGTCGTTTCCCATAGAGAACACTTTTATAAATTTTTCACGCGGATGATTTAATTGAACAAGCTCATCCTTGATTAGGTTGAGTGAGGATCCACTGTCCACTAAAAGTCTTCCTGTTCTGTTTGTTCCATGTAGGTTTGTTCTAATTGAGAATAGTCTTCCTGATATTGCGGAGACTCTATCTCTGTCGATAGTTGATCTTCGTGATGGCCTAGAACATTTTCTGGATGTTCTTCTTCCACCTGTAAATTGTGGACACGATTCGGCGGGCGGGAGTTCGAGTGTCCTATCGGAAAATTTCGGTCTCTACTGTAGCATTGGGATTCGTTATGTCCCGGTCTTTTACAGATTTTACAAAATATCTGAAGTCTTTGTTGTAAAGGCAGGGAATTATTTGCAGGGTTGTTAATAATTGGATACTTTGAGGCGGATGATGCATGTTGGAATGCTGTCCTAGATTGAACAAAGGCCGGTTTTGTCAGGGGTTTGTTACCGGGTAGTCTAACATTTGAGTATCTATTGTGATGCTTTTTCCTATACCAAACCTCAGACTCTAAGGCTTCCTGCTGTGCTTCGTTCAAAGTACTCGGTCGGAGAGGACGAACTTGTGCGCCGATTTCATCCTTCAAATTCAT